>NW_022589705.1:68736381-68937735 GCF_004348235.1 Phoca vitulina | reverse complement strand
AGAAAGAAAGAAAGAAAGAAAGAAAGAAAGAAAGAAAGAAAGAAAGAAAGAGAAAGAAAGAAAAAAAAATACCCGGAGCCAGAAGCTAGTCTGTGAACATTTCTTCCAGTCATGAGACATGTGGAATTGTAGGAGGGGCATTTAGTTCACAGTGATACCTACTCAAAAAGGGAAGTTTTCTCCTGTCAGAAATACATTTAATGAAACATTGAACATAGTCACACAAACACTTTTCCCCTTCTTGATGGGAATTACGCAAAATAGATTTTATCAACATTCCTGCATGGCAGGACCCAAACCTGTAGCCATACAACAAAAAGTGGATGTCTGTTTATGCAGTCATGTTTTATGCATTGGGACTACCAATAATAAAAAACAAATTTCATCAGCCATGCTAGGAGAAAAACTAAATGATCTTTTCAGTCTCCCTTTACAAAAATTACAAAGTCATTATCATATGAAGAGGTGATCAAAGAGTATTCAGCCAAAAGATGTTAAGGGAAAGAAGTACAGAGGTTTGGTAGGCAAATCATTCATAAAAACATTTGGTTGTTTTTCTGGATTTTGTAAAGTTTGTGATACACGTCAGGCTTTTAAAACTTATGTCGGATGTGATTTCTTTTCTCATTCTAAGTAAATTTTCACAATTGTACCTCATTTTGTATTTGTGATTTTATATGTTTTTTTCTCTTAAAGAGGTGCCCAAAATTTGCATAAGCTTCAAGCCCTACAAAAATCTCGATCCAGGGATGCCTGGGTGGCTCAGTCGGTTAAGCGGCTGCCTTCGGTCCTGGGATCAAGCCCCACGTTGGACTCCTCGCTCAGCAGGGAGTCTGCTTCTCCCTTTCCCTCTGCCTGCCGCTCCCCCTGCTTGTGCTCTTTCTCTCTCTCAAAAAAAAAAAATCTCGATCCATCCCTGAAGGTGAAATCATCATCCAACCAGGAAGTAGCAGACCCCAGCCTGGAGGACTTGGTACCCTGAGTTTGGAATTCTCTGCAACTCACCCCATTGTGCACCCAGACACTGGGCACTCTGGGCTGGAGTGGAGAAGGGTGATGGGTGATAAATCAGCCACAAGCTCTATCACGGTGGCCAATGCATTAGACTTCTCCCTCACCTTGGTAGGCAGGTAAGAGGCATTTTGAGGACCTGACACTGACAAAACTTGACTCTATGACAAACAAGTGCCCAGATTAAGGACAGATAATCCCACATTCCCACACAACATAACTGAACCTGATTTGATTCTTCCAGGTGCCATATTCCCTAGACTTGCACCACCTAAAATGGCAGGCGCTCACCCTATATGGCTATTTATATTTAATTTAAATGAAACAGAATTAAAAATGCACTTCCTTATTTGTACTAGCGACATTTCAAGTATGCAACAGCCTCATGTGGGTAGTGGTTACTGTACTGGACAGTACAAATATAGAATGTTTCCATCATCCCCAGAAGTTCCATTGTTCAGCTCAACTGGTTTAAATATTCGCTATTAAGATATAGCTAAGCTCTTCTTCTCAAGCAGAGGGCATTTTTGGGTAAATATGGCAGACATATGAGGAGAGGAGAAGAAGTAGCAGAAAGGAAGGCCTGTCCAGAAAGAAAAGCAAAGTGGAGCATCTTTGTTACAGAGAAGGGCCAAGGGAACGCCAGAGAGGAAGGAGAACCCAGGCTGGCTGGTGTGGGGAGCCTCACAGAGAAAAAGTGCATTGTTGGACACATAAGCCAAGAAAATGATTCAAATCACACCCATGTGGGGCGCCTGGGTGGCTCAGGCAGTTATGCATCCAACTCTTGATTTCAGCTCAGGTCATGATCTCAGGGTCCTGGGATTGAGCCCCACATCAGGCTCTGCACTCAGCATGGAGTCTGCTTGAAGATTCTCTCCCTCCCTCTGCCCCCCTCAAATAAACAAATAAATCTTTTCCAAAAAATCACACCTGAGAAAGAGTAAGAAGTAGAAATATTAGCTCCAGAACCACAATTATTTGTCTCTACACACACACACACACACACACACACTCTAAAGTGCACTTTGCTGGGGAGCCTCAGTCACAGCTGTGCCCAGCAGGAATGTCTCCAGACACCAAGTGCAGAGTCCCTGGCTGCATCCTACCTCTCCCTCCACTGCCACCCCACTCCCCGAAATACCATCGCCAAGTCCAGACCCTGCAGAGGTGTCAAGGGCAGCACCCCCTTTCTCCTGGGGCTGAAGGGATACCTTGCTTCACCGCTCCTGCTGGGCCTGACTTCGGGAATAAATCATGCACCCAGCCTCCCGTGTTCTGACATTCAAGGGCAGAGGGGGTACCCCTAGCTCCTTTCAGGGCTGCCAAGAGCACCCATTCGGTGAGTTCTAGAGCAAGAAGGCCTGGCAGAGTGAGGGACCCACATTTCTCCTACATCCTGGTGCCTGGGAGTGGAAAGGTGGGAAGGCCCACAGAAAGGAGGGCAATGAAGTATGCAACCTGCAGCTCTAGCACGGAGCTCCCAGGAGGAAGAAAGGACTCATGACGATGGGGACCCTGCTGACACAGCGGCTCCCGCCACGCTCATCACTCCCATGTCACCCTCGTAAGAACCCTGACCTGCACGCACTAACAAAGTAACAGCCCTAGAAGAGATAAGCAACTTGCCCAGAGTTAACTGCTAATAATAACCCTGCCCCATCCATTCACCACCCCTTGAACAACTCCTAGGAGACAGCCTGCAAGGCAGGTAAAAGCCTGGGTTCTGGGGCAGCCTCCCTGGGTCTGAATCCTGGCTCTGTCCATTACAAGCTGTGTGCCTGGGCCATGTTACTCATGCCCTCCATGCTTCAGTTTCCTTGTCTGTAAAATGGGGATAATACTAGTACACCTACCCATGGGTCCCTGGTGTGCATTAAATAAATTTATAGGTGTGAAGTACTCAGAACTGAGCCTGGGGTGTGGTAAGCATTCTGGGTTGGCTGCCTTATTCCAGGCACCTGGTCCGTAAAGAAAGCTAAACACAGCCCCTGCCCTCAAGAACCTTACAGCTAATGGAGAACAGACAAGTGTATAAGTTGTAGGGTATAGAGGGTGCTTGGGGTGCACAGGAGGGACCCCAAAGCCAGAAAGAGCCTCATTCCTGGGCAAAGTGACAACTTGTTTAAGTTTTGAAGAACCACAGGATAGGCACTGTTCTGGGCCCCTTTTTTAAAAACATATTTATTTATTTTTAGAGAGAGAGAAAGAGAGAGAGAGTGGGGGGAGGGGCAGAGGGAGAGAATCTCCAGCAGACTCCCTGCTGAGCACAGAGCCTGACACAGGGCTCAATCTCACGACCCTGAGATCATGACCTGAGTCAAAATCAAGAGTCAAACGCTTAACTGACTGAGCCACCCAGGCGCCCCATTATGGGCCTTTTTACTAGAATTTCTCATTTAATCCTTGGCCATTTCACAAATGGGGAGCCTGAGGCTCAGAGAATTGAAGGAACACCCCCCTCTCCCACCATCCATCACCTAAGTGGTAAGTGACAGAGCCAAGATTCAAGCCCTCATGTGCCTGATTCCAGAATCCTGACTCCAAGACTGGGCCAGGTGTGGGCCGGCCAGGCAACTGCCTGGGAGACAACCCTCTAAGAGGCTCTAGAGCAGTTCAGAGGCATGAGAAATGTGGGGCAGTTAACTCTGGTCTCTGTACATGGTTCCTTCCATAACCTGCAAAACATCCACGGGTCCTAGCTGGGCCCAAGAAGACAGTACCCTCACCTGGAAATAAATACTTGGCTCAGGCACCACTCATGTTCCTCACCATATAATTATCAGATAAACTATAAAGAAGAGATCTGAAACATCAGTCTGCCTGAGAGGCCTACAGTTTCCCTACAGCCCCACTCTCCCCACAGGGGAGCCCTGAAATGAGCAGGCCAGCCAGAGACATGGGCTGACCTGTACCATTTCTAGACCCAGGGGCTCCAGGGTCCCCAGACTACCACTGCTATATGATTGCACTGAAGCACTCAGCTGGAAGGACCCCTTGGCTTTAGATACAACCCGGTCCTTTGCCAGGGAACTTGTCTGCTGTCTGATCTATGTGATGAAACTCGCTGGTCTTCCCCTTCAGCCCTGGGCTGACAGGGACAAGCATTCCAGCAAAGGGGCAGGACCACAGAGAAAACCAAGGAAACAGGCAGACCATAGACTCAAAGCCCCAAACATATCTCCCAACCTTGGGTTTCACATTTATTTTTACTCTCAGAAGACAGTTTGTATCCAAATGGAGGGATTCAGAGATTTAATTTAACTTTGCCAAAACACGCACTCATTTCCCCTCACTGTGCTTCCCAACCATAAAGCGGTGGCATCGGGGGAAACGGAAAGGAGGATGGCCTACATTACTGCGCTGAGGGCCAAGCTCACAGAGGGGTTGCCCTCTCCTGCTCTGGGTATTGATTCTACTTGAGGCCCCTGGACCAGGAGCTCCTGTAGGCTACCGTCACTGTGTCCCCAGCACAGTGCCTGGCTAGGATCCACAAATATTAGCTGAACAAATGAGGCTCCCTCCCGAGGGGGGCGGGGGGAGACTCCCACTCACTGCACTCTCCAGAAGTCCTTGGCGATCCCCTTGCTCTCTCTGTTCTGAGAATCCATTTGGGCTGCTTTAGAGCACAAGCTCACTTAGGAGGCAGCCCTCCAGAGATCAGGGGTTAACGGTGTTTACTGAGGAGCTGTCTTCCACAACATACCCTACAAACCTGCCTTCCCGTGTCCTGATTTTATAGCTTGTAAAAAGCCACGGCCTTCCAAACAAAAGGGGGAGAGTCAAACTCACCAAAGAGAAGTGTCTGTGAGGGATGAATGGCACCTCCAGACCTGTCAGCGCTAGAGAACTGCCTGTTTCCCAGCCTCGATGGGACACGAGGGCAAATATCAAGTTTCCACTGGACAGGACCACAGCATGTTGGGAAAAGAGCTTGCGCCAAAACAAAGGAAGAGCAAGATCTGGACCAGAACCAAATATCTGGGACACCCAAGCTGTGAGTACTGATTTAAAACCGCTAACCTACAAAAACGATCATTTGACTAGGAGCCGGTGTAGCTCTCTTTACGTTGGCCCAAACACTAGAGCTTTATCTTAAAAAAAAAAACTATCCCCACACCCCCCGCCCTCCCCCCACCCCACCCTACCCTCGCCCAGAGCAACAGGTGCTGCTAACTCAGTTTTCTGACAACCTGGTCACACACCGAGTGGCCGGCCAGCATATTTCTTGCAAAGGGAGCTTAACTTAGCTCCGCTGGGCGCTCTGCTCACATCCCACGTCTGCCCATCACTGCCACAAGCTACACTTTGGGCAACTGAAAGCACGGAAAAGGCCTCAACGTGAACACAAGACCGGGAAATAGGCAAATGAGAGCGGGTACTTAGTGGGGTGGCATCCTGGCCCAGCAGCCGTGGGTATTAGTCCTCCTCGTGTCTGCTGACCCTTCTGCTCTGGGACCCTTCATGTTCCGCCTCCAGTGAAAACCCCCAGCCGTGCTTCCAAGGAACACACACCGACACCAGCCCTGCCTGCCGCGGACAGAACCTCAAACCCCAGAACCCCAGGCTGGACCTCCCTTATGGGCTCCCTTCTGGACCTGTGGAAATCCCGCCTAGCCATAGGAAGAAAGGAAACATCTCACAACTGTGGCTGAGAAGCCGCTGGCCTGGGCCCAGATGCAGAGGCTTCTCGGCTGCTGCGTGTGTAGACACCGGCCAACCGGGGGCCCAGCCTTCCCTGACCACTGGTCTATAAAGAAGAAAGGTGATACCGGGAAATTGGGCTTTTCACCTTAGAACTGAGAAATGAGCCTATTGTTACACCCTCCAAGTGGGAGCCCCTGTGGCTCGGTGGTTCTCGACCAACAGCAGCTTTGCCCCCAGGGGACATTTGGTAATATCTGGAGACATTTGGGTCGTCACCCCTGGAGCCGGGCTGCTGCTCCTGACCTAGTGGGCACAGGCCGGAGATGCCGCCGCACACCCTACAAAGGACGACCCCCACAACAAAGAATTATCTGACCCAAAATGTCAAGAGTGCTGAGGCGGAGAAACCTTGCTCCAGGGAGCACTGGGTTCAAATCCCAACCCACTACCTACGAGCTCAGGGGCCTCGTACAAGTGACTTCACTTCTCAGGGCCACACGTACCCTGTGTCTATTTAACAAAACTCACATAGCAGCTTCTAAGTGCCAGGCACTATTCAAAGCACTGTGCACATATGAACTCACTCAATCTTCTTAACCACACTCTGCCCTAGTACTCTCCTCATCCCCATTTTATAGATGAGGAGACTGAGGTGCAGAAAAGTTAAGTAAATTGGCCAAGATCACCCAGCTAGTAAACAGAGGAACCAGGATTCATACCCGGTGAGCTGGCCCACCACCTGCCTCTGACATTACCTCATTCTTAGGGTTACCTTATAGCTTAAAATGTGCGTCTATTAAATGCCTAACTCAGTCCCTGATATAAAGGAGTACAGCAAATGTGGCTTCTCATCCTTTGCTTGGCGTTAACCCTATGTTGTTTGTATTAACCCTGAACACTGAACACTGAGGAGAAGGATCATGCCACTTGCTTTTTCTCTTTCCCTTCCGACACCCAGGAAATGGCAAACATTCAAACGCTTCCATTCTCAAAACACGCGACAATACCAAAATGTTTGTTCAGAAACTGAAAATGAGCCCTAGTGAGGCTGGCATTAATCCACGCCAACACAATGTTCCTCGATGTCATGGCTCAGTGAGGACGGTCACCACAGGGTCACTGAGAGTGACCTCCTAGACCTGACATTGATCTTTGTTGTAGCCCCTCTCCAAAGCCACCCCCCGCCTCGGTCCTCTGCATGTTGGCTTTGGAAGGTCCGAAGTGTGTCTATTTGGAAATAAATGGTAAATGTTGCTTGTATTTAACAGATCAGCAGACCTTCCTAAGCCATCTGAAAAACACTCTCAGATGCACACTATAAGAGCACCCTGGCTGGGCATTTTGCAGAAGCAGAAACTAACACTGCACCAGCAACTCAGTACAAAAAGGAAAACCCACAACAGGCTTTAGTGTGGTCAGGTCTGGAAGCACAGCAAGTTAAGTAATTACCAAGCCAAACTTTGGAAAACTCGATACCTTTACTCAGGCGGACAACGCGATAGGTGTAGGGACCACAGCAATGGGGGTCTGCAGCAGCGGAGAGAGATTGGGCTCAACTCTGAAGACAACAAGGAAGAGGGGGATTGATGGCCTAGGAGCAGAGTGGGGTTCAGTGGGTGGGAAACTACCGAAAGGAAACCTCAGGAGCCGGGGGGCATTCTGGCTAAACAGAGCTAGCAGGCCTCTTGCTGGAGGCAGGCCAGGGTGAGCAGCCTTCACCCGGGGAAGGTGGAGGATGAGGAACCCAACCAGATAGTAAGGGTTACAGAGATACAGAGGACAGGGGATTCTGGCGAAACCAACTTAGCAGGGTTCTTGCCAAAACTGGACAAGGGAGAAAATAACACAGAGGCTTAAATGTTGAGGCCTAGTAGAAAAGAGCTTGGAAGAGCCTCACTAGAGTTTGGTCTTGGAGAGACTCTTTGTTGGGCCCAACCTCCGGGACAGCTTGTTTGTGGGTGAGGCCCAAACTCTTCAGGTGAGATGATTCCTTGAATGACCTACTTCTTCCGTGCTGGGGGCGCCTCAGGGCTGAGCTGTGTCTTCAGGTCGGCCTGCCCGCAGGTGATAAGGCCGCACGCGCACACACCCCTGCATGCTGGAGAGACACAGCAGACGGAAAGGTTTCCTCTCTAAGAATTCATGAAGGCGGGGGAGCCCAGAGCCCCAGCTAGGTGGGACTTTCTGAAAGCAACAACGTCTCTACAGGTAGGAAGAGAGACAAACAAAGCTTCCTTCCAGCTGAAGCAAACAGAGGCTTTATTTTCTCACAGGAGTGTTGTAAGAATTGATTGTTTGGGGGGAAATAACATAAAATCTAAGAGCTCTGGTTCCCAGGCTAGAAGACAGAGCAGATCTATTCATTCTGCAAGCATTAAAAACCCACTGCTTAATTAATACACCAACCACTCCACCGGCTCTTTGCAAGGAGGAAGCGCCATGCTCGCACTCCCACGGGCTGGCATCCTTGCCACGGAGGCTCGGACCCGATGCTGAAGGCCAACTCATGGCGCCTGCATTGGTGGATGCTCCCTTCCAAGAGGCAATGCAAAAAAAAAAAAAACCAACTGTTAAAAATCAAACATCTGCTGTGATGTCTCGAATTATATCAATACGTTCCTTTTTTAACAAGGTGTTATATCCAGGGAAAATAACCATTTACTGATTGTTAAAAAAAAAAAAAAAAAAGCCCTTCCTCCACCAGGAAACTGCTCCAACCAGAAAGTTGGTTTCCCATTTGATGTGGTTTCCGTGTCGGTCAGGAGTATTTAGCACCCTCTGGTCTGTTTCGTGGACCCCACTGAAGAGTGGGGTGTCCCCCTAAAAATATCGATGTGGACACTGCTTCTGAGGACCCTTCGTGTGGAGGGAAATGTTTGTCACATGCCTATTACACATCGTTTCCTCTGCCATGAGCTCAACATACACTGTAGAGTCTGATACCCAACGTGAATGGGTACAGGGATGATGGCATCTCAGCCCTCAATCATTAAGCCCTCCCAAAGGCTCTCTCGAGTCCGTTTCTACTATCATCCCATTCTTACAATGAGGAGACGGAGGCTCTGAAAATAAGCTTCCCAAGGTCACTTAAGTGGTGGGTCTGGGATTCAAATCCAGCCCGACTTTTCTCCAAATCTACCTCCTTGTCCCTGCACCAAATGCTTGCAGGCCCGGGTCTTCTCCCCTATCAGCAGGACCTTGGCATGCTGGTGAGGCCAGACCTTGTCCGGAACGTTTGGGGGTTAGGTGTGAATTCCAAAGCCCTTTCCTAAAGCAAATTTTTTGGAAGCACAGGCCTCGTGAGGGCCACAAGGGAAAACAGAACCAGATCGGGAAGACTGCTTTGCACCAGGCCAAACACAGCCACGTGCTTCAGGACAAACCGCCCACATGCAAGGCTTCCCCACCGGCAGTTCGAGATGTGCCTGGGCCGACTTGCCTTCTTTGGTCTCCTTAAACCTTCCTAACCTTTAAAATGGGTCCAATAATGCCTGTCTTTTAGGGCTGCTATGAGGAGTTCATGTGATAAGCATGCTAACAAACCTAACAAGCACCTGGCACATGGTGGTCAGTAAGCCATGGTTCCTGCTACTATTTCTTGGTGACTCCAGGAGTTACTCCTAGACCCAGGGAAGAGGAGGAGAACAATCCTCTCCCGTGCGAAAAAGTATCTCATCAATATTTTTTTTAAATTTCTCGTGCATGATGAGAGTAAAAAGCAGACAGACTTTGCATTGGTTTTATAATTGCTTTTAAATCCTCTACAGACAATGGACCCCCTTCTTGCCTGCACCTGTGTTAGACATCACCCACTCCCTCCTCCCCACTCTGTGCCCCTTCCCTACCCCCTGCAGGCCACAGCCTAGATCTCTTCCAAATTTCCCAAAAGACAGGGAATAGAGAAACAGCAGTGGTCTCTCCCACCCCCCTCCCCTCCCCACCTCTATCCCCACAGCGATCACAACACTTCAGGGAAAAAGAAAGCAGCTCCTTCACAAACAAGGTGGGCCTGGCCACAGAGGGCCTCACTGAAATGCTTTCCAGGGAAAAGGAGATGCACATGCAAAGCTCATAACTGGGAAAGAACATGCTATTCAGGAAGGCTGGAGGAGGGGCGATGGGCGAGTGGCGGAGAAGAGGGTGGGGAGGTGAACAGGCTGTGTTAAGAAGTTTCAGTTCTTTCATTTAGCGAAAAGCCTCTGACATGATCAGGGCCAGTGCAAAGAACAGCCTGGAAGGGTCAAGGCAGGTGTAGGGGAGCAGCACCTGGACAAGAGAAGTAGAAGTCAGAATGGACAAGTGGGTGCGCTCTAACCCATGTCCTTAGGAAGAGAAATTGATGGCCCTTGGTGATTGATAGCTTAGATGTGACGGGTGGTGGGAAGGAGTGAGGGTGAAGTCTATTTTCTGGCCTAAGCACCTGGAGGGAGAGGGGTGCCTCTTACTGAGACAGGGGATGTCTGAAGAGGAGAGACTCAAAGGCAAAAGGCCGGGGAGGGGGGCGGGTGAGCAGATACTGAGCCAAGCTGTACACGTGCTGAGTCACCCCAGTAGAGAAGTTGAGAAGATGGTTGTATTGAAAGTCAGGTGTTCCAAAGGGTGGTCCAGACGGGATGCATGGAAACAGACACTGGGGAGGTGAAGTGTTCCCCCGGGGAGAGCGGCCACAGGAAGAAGAGAGTTCTGGGGCACTCCCACTCTTAACGACCAAGCAGGGGGGTGGAGAAAGTGGCAAAGGTGGCCAGGCAGAAGCAGCCAGAAAAGGAGGAAGAACATCAGCAGAGGGTGGTGCTTCTGAGGCTAAGGGAAGAAAAGAAGATTTAGAGTTTTAATTAAACTTAATAAAATGCTGCTTGGAGGGCAAGAAAAATGCAGTCTGAACGATGTCATTGACACTGACAGATACGCAGGTCACAGGTGTTCTCGCTAGGAGCAGGTGCAGCTGGGGACCAGCATGCAAGGCCTGAAGAGCGAGCAGGAGGTAAGACATGCACTTACAGCTCACTGGCTGTCACATCACTCAGTATATCTCCTACACAGCCTGCAGCTCAACGTAGGATCACCCTGCTTATTCATTTGTTTACTTATTTACTATCTTCTTCCCTCCCTGGAAAGGGAAGGTCTGTCAGGGTAAGCACACCGTACAGCCCATACTTAGAAGAATGCTTGGCACAGAATAAAGACCTGTTGAATACTGGACAAATGAAACAGAATCAGAGAGTAGATGCGAGTTTGGTTCATAAGCAGGGAGAGAGGGGGCTGGAAAGCGGGTGGGCTGCCAGCAGAAGCCATTGATGGGGATGTACCAGTGGTGAGAAGAACAGAGGTGGGTGGGGCCCTGAGAAGGCAGAGAGTTAGGGCAGGTGCAAGACACAAAAGCTTAAGAGAGAGACTGGAGGGTATTTTCTGGTTTAAATGACATCCAACCTACCGATCCAGGACTTAGGGCATGCGCCCCCACAGCAAGCCCTGAAACAAGGCTCCCTTGTCTCTCTTCATCAAAGAAATGTCCCCGGGAAGTGGGTAAGGGAGTGGGGAGAGCCCACGGAGAAGGGGAGGAGCCAGGCTGGGGTCTGACCTCAGGTGAAGTCCCAGCCTCAGCCTGATCCCAGGAGACATCTGGAGTCTAAATCGTACCTCCTCCAGAGTTTGGCATCCTCCCCAGGGCAAGGCAGCTGAGCTTTCATCTTCCCGCACCAGTTAGTTCATAATGGCCACCAATACTCCGGCTCGCTTGGCAAGAGGACAATACTCGGAAGAAGGTGACAGGGGCAAAAGCCACAGAAGCTGCAGGGGAGGGAGGGGTGCACAGAACCCGTCAAAGTGAGCCAAGGGTGTCTGGGCAGAGTGCCAACAATGTTTGCTACTAAATCGGGACAGAGTTTTGTGTGGATTACCCTGGAAGAGCCCACCATACAAACAACTCCATTCCTGGGGCCTTGATGGCCCAGGGATAGTTACCATTTAGAATCATTTTTGTTCTGGAAAAGAACCCTTCCAGGGTGATCTGCTCTGGAAGTGTGCAGAAGAAATGCTCCTCTTGGAAAACTCTAAGGGTATGAGTTTAGTGCCATAACCAACACTGGATGCGATGTGCAGCTCTGAAAAGGGACGTCGAGCATTTGGAAACACTCACAAGTCAAGAAGTAGAAAATGGAGTAACCTGGGGCGCCTGGGTGGCTCAGATGATTAAGCTTCTGCCTTCGGCTCAAGTCATGATCCCAGGATCCTGGGATCGAGTCCCGCATCGGGCTCCCTGCTCAGCAGGGAGCCTGCTTCTCCCTCTGCCTCTCTCTCTCTCTCTGTCTCTTATGAATAAATTTTAAAAAATCTTAAGAAAAAAAAGAAAATGGAGTAACCCGTATTACACTCCTGGAACATGCTTATGATGATCACAGCCTTGTGACATGGCAGACTCCTCAGAAATGAAATCAATTGAAATAAAATAGAATCCATCAACCAGCGAATACTTCCCGAATATCTGCTATGAATCCAGCTCTGTGCCGGACATGGTGAGAGGGAGAGATGCCTCCTGTGCTCGAAGCTAATCTATCACCAGGCGACAGTCCTAAAACAATTAAAACACAAGGCAAAGTTAGGATCCCTGGGAGGGATTTAGTTTAGTTTGATGGGTTAAGAGTGAGCCCCAGACTCCAACCACCTGGGATGGTGCCCATTTCTGCCACTGGACTCTCTGTGTTTCACATTCCCTGTCTGAAAAATGCAGTAATCATAGCACTTACTGCACAGGATTCCTATGAGGATAAAAGGAGGTCATTTGTGTCAGGCCCTTAGAGCAGGGCCTGGTGCATACGGTACGCGCTCCGTTCCTGGGAGTCCCACTGCCGCAGGTATTATTGGAGGCAAGGGATGGAAAAAATCACTACTTACTTGACTTGTCTCCCATCCTGCTCTGCTCAGGAAGGACCAAGACCCCATGCCTGGCTATGGGGTCACACTAGAAAAGAAAATCAAGAAAATCCCCCCTTGTTTTCTTGGACCCAGATGTGACCAACCTAGGCATGGACCAAGAGTTGGGGGCGGATGGCGTGTTCCTCTCCCGAGTTGGCCAGGAACCAAGGCCAGCGACTTTCTGTCCTGAAAGCCTTTCAGACTCAGAGCACGCATGTGCTCAGACTCTAAAGAGTGTTGGGTCAGCACAGAAGCACTAGGAAAGCCATCAGCATCCTTGTGCCCCTACTGATCATTTCCTGCCCGGCACCAGGAGAAGCTGCTGACACCTTTCTGATCAGCACACAGAATGGGGCGCCCAGTCCCAAGCAACACAGTCACACAGGCCTGCGCTCCTATCCTGCACCTCCACTCACAGATGTATGACCTCGAGCATGACTTCGTGACTTTGACCTCTGAAGGCTCAATTCCCTTGTCTCTAAAACAGTACCTGGCCTTGGCTGTACATTAAAATCACTGGGCTCCAGAGTGTTTAAAAGTCCAGCTGCCCAGGATTCACCCCAGACCAATAAAATCAGAACACCCCAAGATGGAAATCACTGCTATAAGGGCACACCATCTTCCAATTCGCCAGTGTGCATTAACGGAGATGAACACCATGCTTTACCCAGAGTGCCCCGTAAAAGGTGCTTACCACATTGTATTGCTCAGAGCTCCCAGACTCCAGAAACACGCCCCACAGACCCACAGAAGACTGTGCTTTGGAAGTATTCTCACTTTGGCAAATATCAAACATCAATCCCACATTCTGATTTCTCTAGTTCTTTTGATCACTCTGGCCCGGACTCATCTCATTCTTGGAGAGAAAAAGGGCAGACCCACAAAGTGTTTCCTGGAATGTAGGCCTGTTAGGCTAAGTCCTCATTTCCAATTATGTACTCAGTGGACCTCATATCCCTCACCCTAAGAAGAGAGTCACCACTCAAAGAGAGCTTCAGTTCCTGGCCTGCAGAGATGACAGGGTCAGGGATGGACATCCATACCCCTGACTACTATCAGGGTCCTGACAATTACATCCTTGATAGAACTATAGGAGAATATACCTGGGCCTGCACCCCCTTTGCCGTATCTCTAATCAATATAGGGCCTCAAGCCCTGTGATACATGAGGATTCATGCAAACCAGGGTATGAGGATCTAGGGTGTGGGAGGGGCCTTTCCAGGCCTTGCTGCCTATGTGGTTGATGTGCATGGACCCGGAACTGGGACAGAGCAAACAAGTGGGATTCCCTTGCAACTTGTAGTTATGTTTTTCAAAGCATAATGAACACTCAAGAGAACCAAAACAGAACCTTAATTCAAGAATTAAAAGGAAGCAGCTAGAGCCCCAGCTAGAAGAAGAGCTGACAGATGACAAGGGGGAAAAAAAAGTGCTGTCCGCCCAGTGTGAAGGCAGTGCTTGTTATCCGATGGAAACTCGGATGCTGGGGTGTCAGGCAACAGAGTGGTTGATGGGAACGGCTCTGGTCCCATCATGAGCTGCTAAGAAGAGATCCCACCATGTGTTCCAGACCCTGATATTTCTATTCGTCGAGTTATTCAACAGCATAGTATTTATTATGGGTCAAGCATATCTATCTATCTATCTATCTATCTATCTATCTATCAATATTTCACAATGCCATTCAGTAGGTACTCTTATTATACCCATTCTGCAGATAAAGAAACTGAGTTAAGGAGTTTGTCCAGAGTCCCACAGTTAGAATGTGCTGGAGCTGGAATGTGAACTCTGGCAGTCTGGCTCCAAGGCCCGTGCTCTCAATCCCTGTGCCATACTGTTCCTAGTCTAGAGAGGGTATCAAGCAGGTAGACAATCAGAACACAGTGTCTGAGGGATGCATGAGGGGCTGGCACAGGGAGTGGTGTCCAAATCTCTTTATTATTTCCTGCTCATTCATAAGAAGGGAAATAGAAGGGGCCACCTGGCAACAGGCTGATGGGTACACAGACAGATAAAGCGGGCATTCCAGTCTCTGGAGAGACAAGTAAGGAAAGAAGCTTGACTAAGTATTTACCCAAGAGAAATGAAAAGATATGTACACACAAAAGCCTGTCTGTGAATGTGCGTGGCAGCTTTACTTACAGTAGCCCCGAAACAGAAAACAACCCAAATGTCTCTCAGCAGGTGAGGGGACAAAGAAATGGCAGCACCTCCACATGCGGGAGTGTGACAGGGCCATGCAGGAACGAGCTGCCGATGCACACAACAGAAATGAATCTCAGAAGTGCTGTCCCGAGTGCAAGAAGTCAGGAGCCATGAAAGCACCTGTTGTAAGATTCCATCTCTCTGGAGTTCTAGAAATGGCAGAACTCTAGTTTCAGAAACCCGAGCGGTGGTTGCAAAGGGAAGGGAGTGGGAGGAAAGAACGGACAGCAAACAGGCACAAGTGAACTTCTAGGGGTGGTGGAGATGTCCTGTATCTTGACTGTGGTGTGGCTGGAGATGTTTGTCAAAACTCACTGAATTGTATACATTAAAGGGTGGATTTTATTATATGTACATTATGCTCAATTTCAAAAAGAGACTTGATGTCATCCAGTCCCACCTGAGATGTTCTGGGTTCCGGAATGAGAGTTATATATGTTCTGCTTCTTTTGCTTATTTCCTTTTTTTTTTTTCTCCTTTTCTTTCTCTCCCTCTTTCCTTCCTCCCCCCTTCCTTCTTCCCTCCCCTCCTTCCCTCCTTCCTTGCTTCTCTTCTCCCTCCCTCTTCCCTCCCTCCCTCCCTCTCTCCTCTCCTCTCTCTCCTGAAAGCCTACTCTCTCCCTGTCCATGCCAAGCTAGTGGCAGGCCCCTGAGCCCCAAGCATTTCCAGCACTGCCGTTACAAATTAGTGGAAATGATCAGACATCCAGCCTACTTCAGAGGGGCAGCTGTTCAGCAAAACTGGCCAGTGACCCACAGAGAAGGCTGGTGAGCCCACGAGGCTCTCTCATTGGGCTCCTCTGTGGCTTCTGCCTCCCAGATAGAAAGTATGCATATATTAGATGAAAAAGAGGAAACACCTTTCCAAGAATTACTTGGCCTTGGGAGGAAGGGCGGTCATTTGTCTCTGTCCAGGAAAAATATCATTCACCCTTGAATTGTTCTCTCTAAAACCTTTGGAAATGGGGTTAGGGGTGACGGGATGCAGCAGGGGAGAAAAGGAGGTAGAGAGAACAGGGAAAGCAAATGCTTTCTGGTGTACTGCTCTGGGGTAGTGGCAAGAGGAGCCCCTACCATCTTTTCAAGGATGGAGGGAGAGAAGAAAGCCTTCACCCAACCAGTTTCTGCCAGGCTCCCTAATGCCAGGCGCAGCCCTGCCCTAGCCGGATGAGAGGTGAACACAGAAGTTAACAGGGCAGGCAGGCAGCAGGAATGGGGACAGAAGAAGAGACTGGCATTGTTCCCTTCGGTGGGTCTGCAGGGGGCCCATGGCAGCCGGAACGTCCATCTGCTATGCCCCACCATTAGTAGGCTCACAGGAAGGGAAGGGGACAATGACAATCCAACAGCCCCTCACTCAGAAATACATCAGGAAGTGAGCAGCAGGGCCCACCTTCCCGGGAGTAAACCACATGAGAGTAACCAGTCAGGGCTCTCTTAGGTAGACCCCTCCTAGCAACAGAGAGTTATAAAGTCTCTCAGCCAAAAAGAATGCAAGTTGAGTTCAGCCAAGCACAACCCAGCCACATGGACAGTGGGAGGGTCTGGGGATGTCAGCTGTCTCCAAGTCCAGCTTGCTGGAAGTTGAGACAGCCAGTCTTAGAGAACTGGATGCTTGCACTTCTTTCTCCGCCCCACCCCCCCTGCCCGCAAAAGAGAGTTGGTCCCCAGGTGGGAAGGCCTATCATTCAATAACAAACTAAGAATGAAGAGATAAGGGTAGCATGAAGGTGGGACTCTGCCCCAACACCCGGCGGGGGGGGGGGGGGGGGGGGGGGATGACGACGACAACAACAACAACAAACCCTAGCTATCCAGAAGAGAAAAGGTAGCAATTCTGAGCATTTAGCCCTTAGTGAGTGGAAAAGCAAAGAGACCATCTCTAATCCTAATTAACTCTTATTCCAGGTTTGGAAAAAAGCTGCATCCAGAAGAAATGCCCTGTCAAAACAGGACAGTCAATGTGTGGAACTGAAAATCAGTTAAAAATCCATCAGTTCTGCCACGTTACCAAGAAAGAAGAATTAATCCCCTAACCACGGATGAACTTCTCCATTTAAGGGCTAAACTGTTAACTACTCAATGTCACTCATTTCTATTCTGGTAAGACTCTTCTTCACAGGTTTAAAACATCCATACTCCATCCACTAGCACCAGTTAGTCTTCTATCTTAGCCTGGAAGAAACCTGTGCAAGGTACATTACTAAGAACAAGCCATCATATCTACTGAATGAATCATGGAATAGACTGACCATTGAAATAAATGTGTATAAATTCATCTATCCTGTCAATAGACGCAGCATAGTCTTTCATGTTTAACAAGTGTTAAGGTTTATTAGGTGGGGTATTAAAGAAAACTTTACAGAGTTTCTCTACAGAGAAAACTCTGTAGACTTTTACTTATAAACCCTGTGGACTAGATATGTAGGCAACTCTACTGAAAACAACAAAGAAAACTGGATACTATAGAGAAATATCTTTTTGAATGACTAATGAGCTGGGAAGTTTATAAGATACATTTAGCAAGTGAAAAGTAAGTAAAAGCTGGAACCCAGAATGGGAGCCAAGCCTTAAAGCCAGTTTGAGGATCTCTGCCAAACAAAGTGACCTTGAGGTTCATTTTTTGTGGCCTAAGGAGATAGGCTGAGAATTTCCCATAAGTGATAAATGATACTCTCACATGGATCCTGGAAGTCTAATGAGTACCAAGTTTAAGAAACTAAAAGAAATATGCACTCAGGTGCATCTTTGTGAAGATGTAGAACACCAAAGACAAAAAAACAAACATTCAAAAGTAGTCAGAGAAAAAAGAAACATTATTGTCAAAAGAAACGTAAGACTGACAGTAGATTTCAAAGATGATGGTGGAAAACAGAAGGTGTTTGAGTAATAATTTCATTGTATTGGACAGAAAATAACTGAAAACCTAGAATTCTACCCCGAAAAGATAGCTCTCAAAAACAAGGGAGAGTTATTGTATTTTCAAGCAAAGAAAAACAGAGAACTTGTCACCAGCAGACCCTCAAATAAGAAAATTCTAAAAAAATGTATTTCAGACTCCCTCAGATAATATTAAACAAAGCAAAATTGGTAGAGCTCTATTAACATCAGTCAGAATAGACTTTAAAGTCTTAAAGACTTAAAGAATCACTAGAGAAACAAATGCAACTCCATTATTAAAGATCCAATTCACCAGAAAGATAAAACAATTCTAAACTTGTAGGTACATATTAACAAAGGCCTGAAATATATAAAACAAAAAACTGGCAGGACCATAAGGGGAAAGAAAAATCCACAATCATAGTGGGAGATTGTAATGCACTTCTCTCAATGACTAACTGACCAGGCAGACAAAAATCAGTGATTGACAGAAAAGATTTGAACAACATAGTTATAAGAAGTTTTATCCAGTAGAGTTATACAGAACTATATCTAACAATGACAGAATCCATGCAACATTGTGAAAACTGACCACATACTAAGCCTCACACAATAAGACTCAACAAATGTAAATACAAAAGGTTGAATAAAATTTACAAACAACATTTACCAACCATGATACATTTAAGTTAGAAATCATCATCGAAAAGTTTACAACAGGGCACCTGGGTGGCTCAGTCAGTTAGGCGTCTGCCTTTGGCCCAGGTCATGATCCTGGGGTCCCAGGATCGAGGCCTGTGTCAGGCTCCCTGCTCAGAGGGGAGTCTGTTTCTCCCTCTGCCCCTCACCCCGTTCTCGTGCTCTCTCTCAAATAAATAAATAAAATCTTAAAAAAAAAAGGTAACAACACAGGAAAACAAAGAGAGGTCAGGACATGAAGAAACACAGGTACACATAACTTATGAGTCAAAGAATAAATAACAGTAGAAATCATAAAATACTTAGAACCAAATGACACAAACATATTCCATATCAAAAACTGTGTCATGAAGTTAGAATGGAAATACATAACCTATAATGTTCATAACAGGAAAAAAGTCAAACATTCGACTTAAGAAGTTCAGAAAGAACAATAGAGCAAACCTAAATAAGTTAGAATGGAGAAAATAATAAAAATTAGTATAGAAATTAATTAACTAGAAAGCAAAATAAATGACAGGATCACAAAGTCAACAACTGATTCTTTAAAAGATTAATAAGATAAACAAAATTCTTGGGCGCCTGGGTGGCTCAGTTGGTTGAGCGGCTGCCTTCGGCTCAGGTCATGATCCTGGAGTCCCTGGATCGAGTCCCGCATCGGGCTCCCTGCTCGGCGGGGAGTCTGCTTCTCCCTCTGACCCTCCCCCCTCTCATGTGCTTGCTCTCTCTCATTCTCTCTCTCTCAAATAAATAAATAAAAAATAAAAAAAAAAATTAAAAAAAAAAAAAAAAAAAAAGATAAACAAAATTCTGAAAACGGTATTCAACAAAAAAATATAGAGGGCACAATAGTATTATAAGTGAAAAAGGGACACATCACCATAGATGCTACAGAGCTTAAAAGGATAAAAAAGCACATTATAAATAACTTTATGGTAAAAATTTTGAAAACTCAGACAAATGGATAAATTCCTAAAAAAAAAAAAATCTAACTTACAAAATCAATTCCAGAAAAAAAAAAAAATTAAAACCTGAAAATAGACCAATAAATATTGAAGAAACTGAATCAGAGGTTAAAAATCTCCAGGGAAGAAAGCATCCCAGCCCTACATAACTCTTTTTGAGGAGAGATAAAGAGAAAACATTCTACAGCTCACTTCACAAGTCTAGCAGAACTGGATACAAAAGCCTGACAAGGATAATATGACAAATGAAAATCACAGTCCAGGGGCGCCTGGGTGGCTCAGTCGTTAAGCATCTGTCTTCGGCTCAGGTCATGATCCCAGGGTCCTGGGATCGAGCCCCGCATCGGGCTCCTTGCTCCGCGGGAAGCCTGCTTCTCCCTCTCCCATTCCCCCTGCTTGTGTTCCCTCTCTCGCTGTGTCTCTCTCTGTCAAATAAATAAATAAAATCTTTAAAAAAATAAATAAATAAATAAAAAATTTAAAAAAAGAAAAAAAAAAAGAAAATCACAGTCCAATACACTCATGAATGAACATCCATAGATGCACAACTTCTAAACAAAATAACAGTAAAACAAATCTAGCAAAATATAACAAAATGAATCCACCATGACCAAGTCAGGTTTATTCTAGGAAAACAAGATTAATTTTACATTGGAAAATAGTTGACCAGACATTAACAAAGTAAAGGAAGAAAAAAGTACATAAATTCACTCCAAAAATGCAGAGAAAGTATTTTATAAAGATCTATTTATGATTTAAAAAAAAAAAAAACACTTTGCAAACTACTGAAGAATGGTAGTTCCTTATCCTGATAAAGAATATCAAATCCATAGAGAACATCATTCTCAAGGGAAAATACTAACCATGAAAGGCAAAATTAAAACCTTTAGAAAGGCAATACAAGAGACTGTTTTATGACTTTGCCATAGGGAAAGACATCATTAAAAAGACACAAAAAGTTCAGTGATAAAAGAAAGATTGATAAAATTTTATTACATTAAAATTCAGAATTTCTGCCACTCTAAAAATACTAAAAAAGGTCCAGAAATATTTCACAAATTAGGAGAAGGTATTTCCAACACTAAGAAATAGTGTCCAGCATACATAAATAACTTCTACAAATAAATGAGAAAAATACGAACTACCCAATTTTTAAATAAATGGACAAGAGACTTGAAAAGGCACTTCACACACACACACACACACACACACACACACACACACACACAACCAAAAAGGTCAACAAGCATATGAAGAGATGCTGAAACTCTTGAGTAATCAAATGTATACAAATTAAAAGCAGATATGATACTATTATACACCCACAAAACTGGCAAAAATTTCTGACAATATCCAACAAAACATAAAGTACTAGCAAGGATATAGAGCAAAAGGAACAATTATACACTGCAGCTGGGTATAGAAACTGGTCAAACACAATAGAAATTAGTTTTTTTACTGAGGTAAAATTCACATAACATAATGGAAATTAATTTTGAACTAGTCTAGTAGCACTGAAGAGGCCCACAGTCTATGACCAGTAATTCTACCCCTCCGTATATTCCCTAAGTAAACTCACATACATGTTCACCAGGGGGAGCTTGAACAAGAATACTCACAGCAGCATTATTTAAAATAGCAAAAAAAAAGTGGAAGTAACTTCAGTGTTTGTTAATAATAGGATATGTAAACCACAATATAGTCATTCAGTGGAATATTACAGTTCAACAAAGTGAAAAAATTTCAGCTAGTACACTCAACAACATGAACAAATCCAGGAATGAGACATTTGACAACTAGTCGAGCCATAGTCAGTCAGAGGGGATCCCAGACGCTGTGTGGGAGCTGGGTCCCAGGACCCCCGGCTGGGCCAGGTGTGATTCCCTCCAGGAAGGTGAAGGGACTTGAAGAGGTCTCATGAGGGCACTCGGGGTGGGGCAGTGGGTTGCGGATGGGTGGTCAGGCGATCAATTTACCACCAACAGATATGAAAATATTTCACGAGTGTGGCACCCAGTGCAGTAGAGGTGGTCTGCATGGGCTAACTATGAACACAAGAACACAGGAATACCAACAGTATAATTCCATTTCTATAAAGTTCACAGACATACACAACTAGAGATACTGTTTAGAGATACAAAACATAAGGGGGTAAGACAATAAAAAAAAAAAAAGCATGGGGAAAAGAAACAGAAATATCCAGAAAATGGTTATCCCAAAAGGAAAGAGATGGGACAGGATGGATCAGGGTACCACTCTTCAAAGGTAAGAGTAACATTTCTTGTAAGTTGACTGCTAAGTACCTTTACACTTTATATACAGTTTATAAGTGTTCTTTTGAATCTAGTGGCTATTTTAGCAACGCTACTTAAAAAGAAGTTCATGGAGAAAAATTTAATAAGACACTCCTATAACAAATTGCTGTGGTTCCTGCCCCATCTTTTCTAGTTGCTTGGCAAAGATGATCTCCTCAGTTGTAACTGATGGAGCTCTTAAACTCACTTAAAATTCTAAGAGCTTCCACCCAAATCACTCCAGAAACATCCTTGCAAGAATCTCTCCAGTAAGGTGCAGCAAGGCCCAGTCTCCAGAATACATTCGCTCTGACTCTTTTATTTAATGTAATCATAATCACAATGCTGGGGTGTTTTGTTTTGTTTTTTTTTAATCTCCTGGAATCTCTTGAAATTCTGAAATCTTTAAAATGAGGGCATGGAGCAAATGACTCCATCCTGTCTCTCTTGCCTAGATTTCAGTGGTGATGCTCTCATTTTAAGTCCTTTGCCATATGCCTCAGCTGTGTGATGCCCCAATTCTCTTCATCAAGATTTGCTGACAGTCAGGGGAAGATTCTAAGAGTGTATTAAGTATACATTGAGGGCCAGGAAGTGCAGGGAGTTTGGGAGGTTGCACGCATGTGGTTTGTTAGCAACTCCAGCCATGCCTGGCATTTGTAGCTTCAAGTTACTTTTTCAGCTATTGGTGAACAACCCCTCATGGCAAAATTTCTTCTCCTGAAGTATTAAGTGTTAACGCTGCATCGCAAAGCTACAGGGCAAGATCAAGTCTCTCAGCTAGAGAGGGAGCCCGCCAGGAAAAGAGAAACTCTCTGGAAGTGAGATAAACTTTATTTCCTTGAGTGCCCGTTGAAAAGGCAAGTAATCGGTGGCCTGGGAAGAATCCTGGGAATCTCTTCTCTCTGGTCAGAAACCTGATTCAGAAGGAAGCCAAGGGCCTGTGCAAATATTTCTGCCTTTGCAAATGTGGGGATCTGCCAAAAGGTTGAGATCGGGCCATAGAAAAGGTCAGGGTCTGCTGTGTTGACTCTGGATTGAGGAGGTTTTCAGAATTCTTCTCCTTTTAAAATTCAATCAGTTCCTCTTTATCAGGGATCCTCTGATCTTAAGACAGCGTTAGCCTCTCACGCCAAGCCTGGGAGTCCCATGGATGGCTGAAGAGACTCACCTTGGTGACAGAGGCTCAGCAGAGCATGTCTTGCACTTCTAACACTACTTTTATTTTTCTTCATCGCTATTATTTGCTTAACAGTCATGCACACATTACTCGTTTTTTCCAAAGTTGGCCCTGAACCCCAATTCAAGGACCCATGTACGTTCAGAGAGTTCCCAAGATTCCTGAGACAAACTTCCCTGTGCTTCTCCCTGGCTTCACTCCCCAAATCTGAGGGGCATTTTTTTCAGTTCATCTCCACTGCACATCTTTGTAGATGTAAAGCCCCACTCTTGTCCTTTTTCTCAAAAGAATGCTCGCCACATCTGGTACTTTGTAACACTTAGTAATGACGGGAAGAATCACATCACTATGCAGGCATGGTTTTCATCAACAAGCTGGATCTATGGCTCGAGCACATATTCCCAAGTGGGACCCTCCCAAACGGGCAGCCCTCTAGGGAGTGGGGTTCAGTCACCTCCCACCATTACTTCCTCTGCCTTCCAAGCCCCCTGATTTTGGAGAATACCCTTTTCTCTACATTAGTACATCAGTAACCCTTTGCTTATATATATGGAACTTCTGGACAGTTCTGAGCATTTCTGATCATACTCAATGGCCTATTGTCAACAGGTTTTAGGGTTGTTTTTTTTTTAGCGAGTTCAAAAGTGTCTTCAAATGATTTACCAAATGATGAATTTATGTGTACCTAGAAACTGAACAGTTCGGCTACTTTATTTTTTTTTAAGATTTTATTTATTTATTTGACAGAGAGAGACACAGCGAGAGAGGGAACACAAGCAGGGGAAGGGAAGAGGGAGAAGCAGGCTTCCCGCTGAGCAGGGAGCAGGATGATGCGGGGCTCAATCCCAGGACTCTGGGATTATGACCTGAGCCAAAGGCAGACACTTAACGACTGAGCCACCCAAGTGCCCCCAGTTCTACTTTAAATTAGTGTCTTCACATTTTTGACATATGCATCAGATTCAAAAATACTCTTTAAAAAGTGTCAGCCTTCAATTCACTGTCCTCTGCTTTTGTTTTTCCTATTGCATTTGTTTTTGGAGTAAATTGTTAACTTGGGAAATCGGCATTGGGTCAGGCAAAGCTGAGCTCTACTGGTGTAACTCAGATATCCTTCCAGTTTTGAGCACAGTGTCTGAATTGCATAAACACCACAGTGTAGCCTGAGAGTGTTGTCATGACATCTTGAACTCATTTTTCTGACTAGTTTTTCAACAGCACACTGGTAGTAGGGAGGCCACAGCACCTACCCTGACGTAAGAGACCCATGCCACTAGGGGTGACCTTTCCTACTCTGTCTTCTCTATCACTGGGTCTCTTCTGATCATTTCCAGCACTAAAGTCACCAAGTGGGAAGGCTCTAAGTGTGTCTCCGGTCACAAGAAGACAGGTTGGGGCTCCCGTGTTTCCCTCTCAGTATTTTCTGTAGCTCAAATGTTAAAACATAAGCACTGCTAATACCAGCATAATGGTTCCCTGCTAAATTTCAGCAAAAGGTCATAAAGTTCTCAATTAATTTCAACAGGAGTGCTTTATAGTTACGATTTTGATCAGAAAGCCCTTGGTTGTCCAGAAACCTCAAGGGTTCTGTTATCCTTCATAAATGCATTTTTTCCTTTAAGCATCATGCTAAAAAAAAAAAAAAAAAGCATTTGGGGTATACTGCAAAAGCTCATGCCTTCTTAAGTTGGACACACAGAATGTCATTCAAACTGTTCTTGATGCATAAAGGACATTGTGAGCATCAGTTACTAGGCTGCAAAACAGAGTTCGGAAGACCTATCAAAATACATAAAATTTCATTGTATTGCTTATATCAAATACTTATATTAGATAGCCCTAAAATTCTATGCTTTTAATTCCTGTGCCTTTTAAATTTTATTTCATTTTTTTTTATTTTTTCTGTTTCTTACGTTACTAGTACTTCTTACTGGCACTTACCCGAAAGAACTTTAATAACCCCTATACTATACTGTGTCAATCTCTTCCAATTTGTTAGGGGTACTTGGCAAATTAAAACCAAGCCCCTTAGAAATTTACATAAACGAAGACTCCTGAAAGAAAGTATGAAATGTTCTGCAGTGGTCAAAATCTATGAGTTGTAGCTCATGGACTTTATGACATCCCCCCCTGGCTAAGTGAAATTGTGCAAATGTGAGTTTCAGATTGCTGTGATGTTATCCTGATCCTGGCTAGCTACAGAGCACATGTTACCTTTCAGCCCGTGTCATTTTCTGCTCAAGATATTTCGGTGGGCTTGGTAAGGCTATGATGAGGATACCCACTTTACAGATAAAACACAACATTGGTCAGCATGTGGCCAAGCCTGGCCTGAAACACCAGCGCTGCCTGCTCATGCAGCCAGTGTTCCCTGCCCTACTTTCCCGGGGCTTCTGCAGATTTGCAAACATGCTCTGATCCCCCCAGAAACGGAAAGAAGGACAGCATGTCAGAGCATCCCTGGTGGACATTGTGGAGGCAGAAAAGAACCTGAAAGACATCAGGAACTCAAAGAGCAGGAAGTGGGAGACAAGTTCAAAGCTATCCAGCTGTCACACGGCTTTCTCTCTGTTATCTCCCATCAAGTTGGGGCCTGGAATCTGCCAGGACTTCAGACTAAATGCATCTTCTTCTTGCGGGGAACTTTTACACACTCAACGCCTCAAAAGCCCACTTGGCCAGGACCCCGAACACAGCACATCCTTCTCCTCTCCAAGGAGGGTGGCTGCCTCTGCAGCACAGGGGCGGAGACAAGCCAAGCACGGAGCCAGCTGAACACAGCCTGATCTGCTGCCGTGTGTACACATTAGTAGCTGGCTCTGACAGCGGACCCACCAGGGTGCTGGAGGGAAAAAAAACAAGTTTAGCCTGAAGAGGCCAGACTTTCCCATCAAATTAATAAGTCTACCCAGCAGCCCTAGGCTGAGGTGCTAAGGGGTGTGATAAAGGAGCCCCATGTGACAATTCTGTGTCTTCTGGGTGCCTTCACTAAGCAGAATGGGGAGGAAGAACAGAGAGTAAAGTGTCATCCATACCTTCCCCTCCTGCCTGCAGCTCTCCATATCGCAGTGGGACAGCTGTTCTCCTATCTGCCCCCCAAAAACCCCCAAAACATTTTAATGCAAGAATGCAAAGGGTCTCCGGCCTCTGCCAAAGTCATCACAGTTTTAAAGAGCAAAGGCCAAGCAGCTCAGCTGCCTCTGAGGTTTTCTCAAGCCCCACAGGGTGGCCCAACCCCAGAGCGAAACTGAAACCCCAGCGGGGCAGAAACTCTTCCCTTCCGGTAGGCATGAAGAACAGCTGGGACCTAAAGCAAGTGAGCCTGGGCCGGTCACCCTGGATTCAGGATGGTGCTCTCCCTTCAGTGAGGAACCCAAGGGGCCCTGCATGGGTGATTCCAACCTTCTACAGGCTCAAGAGGGGTGGGATGACCAAAGGAAAATTCAGACAAGCAATGACTAGCTGAAAGGGACGTGGGAGGGTCTTCAGATCAACACCAACCCCAAGCCAACGCCACCCTGTCCCCAATAAACACGTGGTCTTTGCCCCTGTGTGTGTCACAGAAGTTGCTCAAATTGCTCCACTTTTCCCCACACTCTCCCTGCCCCCCAGCATACACATAGTTACATAAAAACATCTTAAACGTGGGACCCAACTCCTTCAGTCCGGGGGAGGACCGGGAAACGATGGGGAGCTGCTCGGGCGCACGGTCTGATCATTAGTTGGGAGTTACATAATCACACAGACAAGGGCTGCAGAAGGTTCCCTGGAGATCAGTTCAGCGCACACCCCATTCTCCGCCACCCCCCACCCCCAAAGCCCAGAAAGCGAGCCAGTTTTAACACAGCTGAAGCACAAGATGTGGCTTGGAGCGGGGGCGGGGGGGGGTGCGTTTCGCTGCTGCTGTGGCAATGCCAACGGCTGCCAGAAACAGACCCTCCTGCCTGCAATCACTGCCCCCAAAGTTCCAGGGACGGCCGAGCCACAGAAGTTGTCCTGACCTGCAACGTAAACCGAGGCAGCCACGTTCAACGAAACCAACGCGCGGCCTCCCAGCTCCTCGACACCACTTGGGTCCCAGTCTCTGCGGGTTCAGGCTGTCCGCCACGCTCAGCAGTCCCCAGGCAGCCCGTGCAGTCTCAGCCGGGGCCATTCAGCGCCACCAGTGTTTCTAATTTTAAAAGATGGTAAAATGTGGGGCACAGCTTGGAGAGGGGGGCACCCGCTTTGCTAGCGGTAAGGCAAGAATCCCCAACAGAGCAGGAGTTTGGTTTCTGTTTGGTTTTGTTTGCAGGGGAGGCAGCTTGTGATTCTGCTTTAGGAACATGGGGAGGGGGGTGGCGGTTAAGGGGAGAAGGGAAAGCTCTCCCTCTGCTTTGGCACACAGCATCTCCCCGCACTCAATCTCCTTTTCGGCAGCAGAGACCGCTCAGGTGGCCCTGAACCACGCCGGGGCAGCAGCAGGCAGCGCAGGTGCCCCGGCGGCGAGGTGATCGCCGGGCCGCGGAGGCTCCCGAGCGAGCCTGGGGCTGGGGGGGCGGGGGGGGGGCCGGGGCTCGGGTGCGGGGCGGCGGCGGGCGAGCAGGGAGCGCGCGGCGCGCACAGGGTTACAGCCACGGCCGCCGGGATTGACGCGCGGGGGTCACTTGAGGCTCGCACCGCTCCCCCGGCACCAGGCCGAGCAGCCGCTCTGCCCACCGAGGGCACCGCACGCCGCGCGGCCGCCCACCCGGACACCTTGCCCAAGAAAGGCAACGACAAGATGGAATCGCAGCCCGCTATTCCACTTCCCCGTGGCGGCCGCAGGCAAAAAACACAATAAATAAAATCAAGCGCACGGAATCCATCCGCCGAATACAAATCCAGAGTCCCCTACCTTCGGCCTTGGGATGGCAAACTGGTCCTGTGTTCTCTGACCCACGGATCCAGCCCCTTCTTCATGAATTATTCCGGTCAGTCGGGAATTTGTGCGTTTTTTTCATGAACACCTGTTTCAAGTAAGGGGTAAAGACCTTATTGAAAGAATTGTCCTTAAAAAATAACGTGTGCATACATATGTCCATCCAGGCATGCATGCGTGTTTGTATACACACATATGCACACGGAATGTACATGTACATTGAAGCACCAAACTAGGCAGTTGGATAATGGGAGAGTCGGCTGGTTGTGAGCATGCTCACGCCGGGAACAGATCCACCCTCTGTTATTCCTCTGAATAAATATAAATCACGATCAGAAACCCAAACAGTAGCATCCCTCTTGAATTCCTGCTGCTGAAAAACACGGAATAAATTCAGACCGCAGACACAGAATCTAATCAGCAGCTGTTTGCTGAATCCAGAGCCAACCCATGCCTCGCTTGTCTTTTCCACTATGAGTCCAGACCTTTTTCTGAAACGGGTTTTAACCTTTTAAAGATACAGTACACCAATTATCACTTTTGAATAGCTATTTCTCCAAGCGCAGGGAGGCTAGTCCCATGCCTACAGCCACAGGGCAGGATTGCATAAAGTGATAATGATTTCATTTATCTGTGGCTTTTGAACAAAATACAGCGAAAAAGAGAGAGGGAATGCAAATGCAAGGTATAAACCTAGAGACATTTATTGCAGTGATGGGCTTCTCCGGGACTAATAAGCATGTTTATGTAAACACTATGATCCTTCACTTCTGAACACACGTATTCACAGGGTCAAACAATACAGGGGACACCTATCACCCCTCGAAAGCCCCTAACTGCTGTCAGAGGACCAGGAAGCCTGCCAAAGAGGCTGAAGGAAGTGGGGACTTGTGCCACCTCAAGAGTTAACCACAGGGTTAACTTATCCTACAGCTTCAGGTGCCCTGTCCTCAAACTAAAGGATCCTTCCAGCACGATTTCTAAAGTATAATGTAATCCAGGACCAGATCTTATTCCAAGACATTTTTTTTCTCCAACCAGAATCTGGAATCAAAACTACCACCTGAACCTTTAGAGTCTCTAAGATTCAGACTTAGGCCCTTCTTCAAGATTTTGTTAACAACACTTTTTTTTCAGGGCTAGGTTGAGCACAGAGATAGAAAAATGCAGTGGGGGAGGGGGAGGTAACCCCCAGCCCCAATTTTTTTTTTTAATTATTCATTAAGTATTTCAGCCACCCGGATGGTATTTGTTCCAGTTTTGCTTTGGCTTTTAAAGAGGTAGCACCGAGAAGGAACCAAAACTCCTAACCTCACTTATGTTTGAAAGGAAGGAAAATGCCCTTGACAGTTGCTTTTTCACCCCAGGAGCCCCCAAGCTCCAGAATGGCACTGGCTGCTTCTCCTCTGGTTCCCACCCAGCAGCAGTAGCAGCTTACCTGAAGAGCAACCCTGGGGTTCCTACAGCCACTCCCTGGGGCACGTCCCTCTAGCCCTATAGCATCAGAGCACATGCCTTCCCTTGGCAAACCGCTAAAACCAATGCGCTGTCCCCCTCCCACATCGTGGCAGGTACTGCCTCTGCTGAGCCCTCCCAGCCACACACACACACTCTCTCTTCTCTCCTCTCTTCCAGGGCTCTTTAGCAGAAAATTATCATATTTCATGTGTCATCGCCCTAGCTAGCTGGGCCCATCCCTGATTGGCTGGGCGCTGGCAGCCGGAAATGTCACCAGCCACACAGGTTGGAACTGGCTCTCCCGCGGCCAGCAGCGACCTGAGCCCAGGAGGCAATGTGACAAGGCTCAGACCTACCACAGGGAGCCCGGCACTCCTCTCCCTGGTCTGGCCCCTTGCCCTCTCCCGGCTTCTCCCCGTACCCAGCCCTGGGGGAGGGGACTGCCAGGGGATGTGGACCAACTCTCCAGCCACGCTGGGAGCCAGAGCTGTCTCCAGCTGCAGGGAGAGAGGGAGATGCTGAAATTCCTGCTCTTCCCAGCATGTTGGGGAAGAAACTAGAGATGTCTCCATTCGGTTTTAAAGATTTGGAGAAAGTGTTCCTGACAAAAACAGTCTCTCACATTCAAAAAAAAAAAAAAATTATCAGTAAGGCTGGGTGAAGACAAGATTTTTTTCCCCCTTGGGAGTTTATCTGCTGCTGTTCTTTATTCCCCATCCAACATCTCCTGCACCGAGGTGTCATAATTGTAATATCCCAAGGCTGTCAGGGAACCCAGAAGGCG
The DNA here is from genome assembly GCF_004348235.1 of Phoca vitulina. Lineage (NCBI taxonomy): Eukaryota > Metazoa > Chordata > Mammalia > Carnivora > Phocidae > Phoca > Phoca vitulina. The sequence continues at coordinate 68,907,801 of NW_022589705.1, read as the reverse complement.
GCTCAGTCCATCCTCTTCCCTTAACAGAACAGCCCTGACCCTCCAGAAAACTACCAGAGAAGGAAGGAAGCTTCTTCACTTGGCTTTGCAATGTCTCATGGTATCACACAACTTTTTAAGAGTTAAATGGTCTTCTCAGTGACCAACACGAGTCACTGTGGCTGTAATTTAAGGTTGGTCCCTCTTGCCCTATCTTCAGCACGTTTAATGTGACTTGCCATTTGTCTCACCTCATTCTGTTCTCCTGACCAAATTAAGTCCTATCTCTGGGAAACTTTTTGTGAAAGTTGATTCTCAAATCTTTAATTATGCTGCTTTATTCTCTAGACTTTAGAGAAAAGCCTCCCAGAGCTAGATGAGACTGAAAGCTCATTTGGTCCAGAATCCATATGATGCTTCATTCCCCTCTATTTCCACTCTGGAGCTTTGGGTCTCTGGGATGGTAAACTGGACACATACATTTACTCCACTCCTCCAAAAAAATAAAAATTTATATAACCAAAATACAATTGGCAGTGCTGGGAGCCAAAGAGAGATGCCATCAATAAAGCCGACATTTTGGAAAATATGAGGAAGACGTAAAGTAGATGGGATGTGGGTGAGGAAAAGCTGATCAGTGCTGATAAAGTCATGGTTCTGCACAGACCTCCCAAGAAGAAAGTGCACAGGTTTCCAGAAAAGCGTCCTGGAAAATCCCAAGCTCAGAGGATCAGAGAGTTAAAACAAAGGTCATGGGCATCAGTTCAGAAGCAAATTAAAGGGCATCAGGAACTAAGCTGGTTCTCTCCACATGGAATTGTAGTCATCCCACAGCGTCTTTGGAAAGTGGAAAATTTGTCCCTAATATGGGTAGAAGTCAGAGGCTGAACTGGGGCAAGACCCCAGCTCATTTGGGAATGAGGAGAAGAAGGAGGAGGAGGAGAAGGTTATTTAAGTAATCAGATTAGACACAAGATTTAACAGAGAGATCCAGAATATCCAAAATTAGTCTGACAGGAGTTCCAGAAAGAGACAACATTTTTTATGAATGCAATAATCATGGAAGAAAAAGATTTCCTTGAGTTGAAGAAAGACTTTAGGCCTTAGATCATGTAAGTCTAAGTGCTAGGCTGCAGTATAACCGAAAGAATACACGATTCTAGATGTAGGTTGATACTCAAAAAACAAGGAGAAGCAACTACAAGCTTCCTGATAGGGGAGAAAAATCAGGCTGCTTAAAAGAAAAGAAAATCAGACTGATACCATACTTCTCATCTTCAATGCTCTGCGAAAAGACAGTGGCACAATTTTTACAGAATTCTAAGAGAATATTACTGTAACTCAAGAATTCTACCAGCTGCCAGGGTGCCTGGGTGGCTCAGTTGGTTAAGAATTCTACCAGCTGCCAAACTATAATTTCTCTCATATGTGATGACAAAAGAAAGGCATGTTCAAAGACACAGAAATTATATCACCCCAATACCTTTATTAAATTTTTAAAAAATTATTTGAAGATCTATTCTGCCCAAGAAAAAAAAATAAGCCACAGAATAATGAACTCAAGAAAGGAGAAGATATGTTATATAAGAAAATCTAATGAGGAATAAAGCCAATAAAAGGTATGGTTAAGTATAAAAATAATTGATAATGTGGTTGTAAAGTTTAAATGTGAGAAGTTTTGAAATATTAGACAGACGGAGATATCTGGAATTAAACTTTCATATGATTTCAACAACAGAAAAACGAAAATCTCAATAGAATGAGTAAGTAAAATCATTTGAATAAAAAAATAGGATGAGAGGATTATTATGGAAGGCAGACAATTAGAATTCCATCTATCTCCTCTCTTCCCACGACCACATTAAAATGATAATAAGGAAGTTTTTTAAGTTGAAATACAGAATGACAAAGAAAACAGTAGAAGAGCTATTAGCCAAGAAAATTGAAAAAGAAGGATTGGGGGAGGGGACTGAATTTATCAACTATAAATATACACTTTAATACTATAGTAAATAAAACAGTATATAGCACAGATGTAGAAACCTACAAAATGGATCAATGGAAATGAATAAAGTCAAGTAACAGATGCAAGTGTAGCATTTGCTGAAAACTGAATTTTAAATCAATAGGGCAAAGAATGTATTGTTCAATAAATAATGTCAGACTGTGGTTATTTAAAAAAATATATTACTTCTAGGGGCACCTGGGTGGCTCAGTTGGTTAAGCGACTGCCTTCGGCTCAGGTCATGATCCTGGAGTCCCGGGATCGAGTCCCGCATCGGGCTCCCTGCTCAGCAGGGAGTCTGCTTCTCCCTCTGACCCTCCCCCCTCTCATGTGTGCTCTCTCTCTCTCATTCTCACTCTCTCAAATGAATAAATAAATAAATAAAATCTTTAAAAATATATATATATATTACTTCTAAATCATACCTTATACAAAATATATTCTATCTTCACAAAAAAAAAAAAACAAGAAAAAGTAGATGTTATGATTGATCTATAAATCATAGAATGTTATAAAGTTGTTGTTTTTTTTCCTAATAGTGTTAAAAAGATAATGTGGTTATCCCCTCTCTGCTTAACCACCATTGTGGTAGGCTCCCAAAGATATCCACTTCCAAATCTCTGGAAACTCTATCACCTTATATGGCAAAAAGTGTGATTAATTTAAGGATCTTGAGATGGGGAGATTATCCTGAATTATCTGGGAGGGCCCTAAATGTAATCAAAGTATCCTTATAAGAGGGAGGTGGAGGGCAGAGAGGAGGCAATGTGACCACAGAGGCTGAGACTGGAGTGATATGGCCACAAACTGGGAAGCCACCATAAGCTTGGAAGAGGCAAAGAACAGAGTCGTTCCCTAGAGGCTCTGGAAGGAGCACAGCCCTGATGACCCCTTGATTTCAGCCCAGTGAAACTGGTTTCAGATTTCTGGCCTCCAGAACTCTAAGCAAATAAATACCTTGTTTTAAGCCACCAAGTTTGTGGTCATCTGCTACAGTAACCATAGGAAACCAATACAGGCACCATGATGAGAGACAGAGTACTTCCTAGGGGGTATGATAATGATTAATGCCTGCAACAACACTTACTCTGTGCCTGGTGCTGCTAAACTATATACATATCTAATTTCTTTTAATTTGCTTGGGAGTAGGCAGTAGAAAGTTGTGGTTACTATGACTCTAGCACCTAGTAGCATGTATGCCCCGGCGTGTTATATAACCTTCTAATGCTGCTTTACCTCACCTGGAAAGTAGAGGTAAGGATGACACCTACCTGATGGGATTGTTAAGAACAAAGTGAGACCATCTATGTAAAGTGCTTAGTGCCTGGTTATAAGGGCTCCATAAATGAGAAAGTCCTTCCTTATGCTGGGCTGCAGTCTGTCTCTAGTGCGTCCTCTCACTGATTCTAGTTCTGCCCTTTGGATACATACTAACTACTTAACTGTCATTCAAACCTCTGAAGACAATGCCATCAAGACTCTTAGGTTCTCCAAACTAAAAGTAACCAATGCCTTCAATAACTGTTCTTGCAAATTCATCCAGAGTCCTTTCCCATCATGATCACCAACCCTGAACACATTTCTTATACATCTTAGGGTTTGGTCCCAGGCTCATCACCATCATTGTCCTGGAATAGGAGTTGGCAAACTCCTTTGGTGCAGACTATTATATATATATATATATATAATCCATGAGCTAAGAATGGTTTTTACACATTTAATGGATTGTAAAAAACAAAAGCAGGGCACCTGGGTGGGTCTGTCAGTTAAGCGTCTGCCTTCAACTCAGGTCATGATCCCAGGGTCCTGGGATCGCCGGGCAATGGGCTCCCTGCTCAGTGGGGAGCCTGCTTCTCCCTCTCCTTCTGTCCCTCCCCCGGGCTCATGCTTGCTCTCTCTCTCTCTCAAATAAATCAAATCTTAAAAAAAAAAAAAAAAAAAAAGGCAGAAAACTATTTGCAACCATACATGGCCTGTAAATTCTAAAATATTTACTATTTGGCTGTTTTTAGGAAAAGTTTGCTAACCCCAGTTCTAGAAGATACTATACTTTCACCAACACAATGTAATATTGCCCAAGAAATTTTTTTTTTTTTTGCAAACAAACCACACTATTGTATCATACTGACTTAATTGCAAGACTCTTAATTGTTCAATCAGTATCCATTCTCCTCTCCTTATCTAACAGTAATTTTTTTTTAGCTAGGAACAAAGCTACTAGTTAAAGACTACATTTCCCAGCCTGCATTGTAGGAAGGTGTGGCCAGGAGGCTAGATTCTAGCCAATAGGATATAAGCAGATGTGAATTGTAGAATTTCCTACTCCTGCTCTTAAAGGAAAGGATCATACCCTCCCTTCCCTCTTGCCTCTCCCAATGACTGGAAATGTGAACCTGATAGCCTTCTGTATGAAGGGTGGCAGAGCAACAAGATAGAAGGATCCTGGGCTTCTGGTGCTGTCGTTTCACCCTGTACTGCTTATTCTCGGTTTGTGAGACAAATATACACTTTTCATTTATTTACACCATTGTTATTTTAGGTCTATGGCAGCAACTGAATCTGTGCCCTAACCAATACAAATACCGATTTCATCTCCCAAGTATCTTTCACATTTGTGGCTGCTAGGCCACACATCTCCCCCATTCTGCACTCATGTGATTAATTTTCTGGGCCCCATCACAAGACCTTACACTTAGCTCCATTATATTTCCTAGTGTGAGAATCACTCCATCATTTTACCCTGACATCTGGGACCCAATTCTGTCATCCCAAGTAGCTTCCATCCTTTCTAATCACATCACTCTTCGAAAGGCACTTTAGTTGTAGCACCCTAAAACCAGTATTCATCAACACCTGATGGAGATTAAGAATAATGTAATGGAAAGATAGTGACCTTAGTTTATGGGGAAGGAAAAAAACAGATTAAGCTAAATTCAAATGGAGGAGGAGGAGGAGAGGATGGAGATGAGCAGTTATGAAGAGCTTACTATGTTCCAAGCACCCTGTTGGGAATTCCCCCATTGTGTTATGTCATTTAGTAAATATTTCATTCATTCATTCATTTTTAAAGTAGTAATTTTAATTTTTTGAAGCAGTAAATATAAACACCTCCTGCTGAGGCAGAAAACCATAGCCCATCCACAACCCTCTTTGCCTAAGTCCATGTGCACACCCACCCTCCCTTTAGCCACCTGAAGAGTGCGCTGCCAGCATTCCTTGCCAGGCTCACAGTCAAAGATGAAAATACTCCAAGCACCTAACTCAAGAATTATCCAATGTAGGACACTAGACAATATTTTCATAAACCTCTACACTGGGTCATCTTGAGAGAGATAAGAAGTTCATGTTGGCTCTCTGTAGAGCTGCATGGCAGAAGGACTGAGCAGGTAGGTTCCGAGTGGTGTCAGACCATCTGGGTTCAAATTCTGTAGACCTTGAGTTAATTGCTTAATCCTTTCTTGCCTTGATTTCCTCATTTGTAAACTAGGGATATAGTATCCTTACCACAACCATCTAAGCCAGATTTCTGCCCTAGCTTGCTGATAATGAAGGTGAGACTTCTGTTCTTTGTCAGAGGGCAGATGCAATAATCATCAGATGAGGATTAAACCCTAGGTTCATTTGATTCCCACCTCATGCTCTTTCCTCTTCCAAAGATAAAGAAGGAAGATATCATGATAAAGGCAGAAAGTAAGTTACCAAATAATGGCAAAAAGGGGGACCTGCCCACCAGAGGTAAGGTCAGATGAGCCTTTATGTGATGCCTAAGATGACAGTGAAATGAAGTTAATGGTGGTTTTCTTCCAAATTCCTTAGAGAAGATGTCACAATACCCTAGGATGGCTCAAGTCCTTCTTTTGTCCTTACATCATTCAGCTTGTCTGGGGGCCTTCATGGGATAGTTTCCAATGCAGAAAAAAACTCAGTCAAGCCCGAGGTGTGTCCCTCTTCTTGCTTCTGATTACCTAAAAGTAAATAATTTGGGACCTAAAGTCACACACCCACACACACATGCACCTGTACACACAAGCGCGTGCACACACACACACACCCCAAAACCTTAGAGCACTTAAACCTTAAGATGTGAGGAGGCCCATCAGGGACCTCAGGGATCCACAGCAGATGTTGAATGTCACCAGGAAGTACACAGACTCTCCAGCAGGAATGTTTTTACAACTGGAAAAAAATCTCTGACCTTGTTTAGAACCAATGCCCTAAATGGAATAATCATCAATTTATGAACAACAAAAAAAGGTATATTAAGATAAATTAAGAAAATATGTGAGTTAAAGTCCCTGGAAGCCTGAGGATCCTGTCTGAGATTGCATATCAAAATTCCTGTAGAGTTTTGGAAAAATATAGGTACTCCCAAGTTTCTACAGGAGGGCCTTGGTATATGTACATCTTTAAAGTTCCATAGGTAATTCTGACAATTCTAGTGAAGAATTACTACTGGCTTCAGCTGTAGAAAGCTATGGTCTCATCAAATTTTGCCAAGTCCAGATACCAACAGAAAAAATGTGATATAGAGACATTCTAACAGATGAAGGAGTCTAAAAATCACATCCATAGATTCAGTCTATTAACAGTGTAACATAAATACCATTGGCTAAAGTCAGAACAAAAAATGGAGTTGGAAGGTACAGAGACAAGGGCTTCCTAATATGCCAGAAAGTTGGAGGCAGAGACTGCTCAGCTAACCAACTCCTGGAGTCTGACTCTGGTTTTTCTCCCAGATGATGATATGGCCTTGCCAGACTGAGCTGGAGTTCAAGAGCCAGGAGAACCCAATGTCGGTAAGAATTCTCTTCTAAGGAAGCATTAAGCCAAGTGATTAGTGAAGTCCCTCCTGTGTTGGAAGCTTCTAGTGCAAAAGGAATGTGATATAGCACAAAACAAGCTTCTCAGACCTCATAAAATTCTACATGGGGCAGCCAGTGAGTGACATGGCAGTCATTGCCCCAAATGGGTACTCTGGGTGCCTATCAGTCCTGCACTGAGACAGGCCACCTGACTCCCTCTCCATGTGACCACCTGGCTTCTGGGCAGTTTGCATATCCTGGCTAAATAAACTCTATGTGTGTATGAGGTACAGGAAGGGGGAAGTTTCTTTTCTGGCAGCCCACAGCCCACCCAAAAATGCTGCAAGGACAAACATGGGGAAGTCATAAAAAGCAGATATGAGGCCACAGCTCCAAAGAGGAATCTAAACAATCCATAGGAGCAGGATTAGAAATCTCAGTCAGACTGGAAAAGAGCTCTGACTAGCAAAGGTCATGAACAAACACCACAAATTAGATGTAATTTATTACATTCACCTAGGATCAAAAACTCACATGCCTTTGGGGGCCATACAAATAACAAAAGAGTATGAAACAGCATAGTATAAACAAGAGAGAGCTATAGTGATCATGCTTCTCTGTAAATCTAATAAACAAACAAACAAAAGCTGTATTGGCTAGAAAGGGTTTGAATCAGAAGATGAACTGCCAATTTGTACCCCGTGGCCCCAGTGATCCACAGTCAGCTAAAGAAGAGGAAAAAAATTCATCCTTTCTTAGAAAGTTAAAGATAGTTGGCTTTTTTTTTTTTTTTAAGGACTTTAAATTCATCATCACTTCCAAGACCTAGTTGAGACAGGATAAAAAGCCAAGTAAGATCTCGAAATAGTTAAAGAATGCCCCTAAAAAACAGGATGTCTTCAAATAAGTTGGTCAGATGGTCCCATCAGTAACTCTCAGGCTGGAGTCCCAAGAGTGCAGTGAATCACAGGGGGCTGAGGCAGTATGCAAGATGCTCTTCTAAACGAGTCTCATTTACAGGCTAAAGGTGTCCATACTACTCCCTGATAATACAAAAGAGCCTTTATTTCTTTCCTTGGAGCTATTTCATCAAAAGCTCTCCCAATTTTTTGTTTTCTTTTTATTTTGAAATACTTTCAGACTTACAGAAGAGTAGTAAAAATTATACAAAAGAACTCCCACATACCCTTCACCCAGCTTTCCCTGATGTTAATTAACATCTCACGTAACCATAGTACAATGATCAAAACCAGAAAACTGATATTGGTACCATGCTATTAACTACAAATTTTCCTCTAATTTTGTCAGTTTTTCCACTAATGTTCTTTTTCTGTTCCAGGTTTCAACCCAGGATTGCACGTTGCATTTAGTTGTCATTTCTGTTGGGTCTCCTCTGATCTGTGGCTATTCCTAGGGCTTTTCTTGACTTTTATGCCCTTGACACTTTTACAGAGCATTGGTCAGGTACTTTGTAGACTGTCCCTCAATTTGGGTTTGTCTGATGTTTTCTCATGATTAGACTGGAGTTATGGTTTCTGGCAAGAATACCACAGAAGTGATGTGCCTTCTCAGGACATCAAATCAGAGAAGGAGTCATAATGTCAGTTTGTCTGGTATCTGGTGACATTAACCTTGATCCCTTGGTTAAGGAAGTGGCGTCCAGGTTTCTCCACTATAAAGTTATTATTTTTCCCTTTGTAGTTGACAAATATTGGGAGAGGGTATTTTGAATCCATGCAAATGTCTATTTCTCTTTAGACTTTCACTCACTAATTTTAGGATTCATCATGTGAACTGTCAGCAATTATGGCTGTGGTGCTCCAACGGTGATTTTCTATCTCCCTCAATTCCTCTATATTTATTAATTGGAATTCTTCTATAAGGAGAGTTGTCCTTTCTCCCCATTAAATAACCAGATTATTCTACTTTTGTTTTTATCAATATGAACTCATGGATATTTATTTTATTTTTTGAGTTATAACCTAATATATCCTTTCTTTTTTTTTTTTTTTTTTTTTTGGCTTAAATTGCTCCAGTTTTGACCATTGAGACCTCTGTCATGATAGCTCCTATATTTCACATAATCCTGCTGTTTTGTTGTTGTTGCTGATTAGCACTTCCTTACTTCGTGGCACCACAGATGCTCCAGGATCATCTTGTATTTTCCCTCCTTAGTCTCAAAGTCTACTTTTCCAAGGAGTCCCCATAATTGGAATTTAGAAACTGAGATCTGGGCACTGAGTGTGCCCATTACTACTGCAGTGCTGTTTCTAGGCCATCTCGGTGGATGGTCAGTCTGGCTGGCTGGAGGTTTATTAATTTCATTGATCTCTTCCAAGAACCAGCTTTTGGTTTGATTGATACTTGTGAATTGCTTTTCTATTTCCAATTATTTGACTTTTGCTTTTATCTTTATTATTTCCTTACTTCTGTTTGCTTTAGTTTTAATTTGCTCTTCTTTCTCTATTTTTAAGATGGATGCTTCTATTAGTGGCTGGAGACCTTTCTTCTTCCCTAATATAAATCATTTAACCTATAATTTTCCCCCTAAGCACTGCTTTGGCTGCATCTCACAACTTTGACATGTTGTGTTTCCTTTTCATTCAGTTAAAAATATTTTCAAGTTCTTCCTCTTTGATATACAGGTTACTTAGATGTATGTGGTATATTTTCCATATATTTTGGAGTTTTCTGGGTATATTTCTGTTGCTGATTTCTGGTTTAATTCCATTATAGTTCATAAACATACTTTGTATAATTTTTATTCTTTTAAAGTTGCTAAGGTTTGTTTTATGGCCCAAAAAAATACAGTATCTTGTGGTGAATGTTCCCCATGCACTACAGAAGGATGTGTTGTGAAGAGGAGTATTCTATAAATATCAATTAGGTCAAGTTGGTTGATAACACTGTTCAGATCATTATATTCTTAACATTCTTCCTACTTCTTCTATCATTTACAGAGAAAAGAACATTGATGGTTTCAACTCAAATTATGAAGTTGTCTATTTCATTTTTCAATTCTATCAGCTTTTGCATTATGTATTTCAGAACTTTGTTGTTAAGTACACACCTACTTAGGATTGTTACTTCTTGGAGAATTGAGTCTTCTATAATTATTTAATCACTCTTTATCCTTGAGAACAGTCTTTGCTCTAAAATCAATTTTGTCTGATATTAACATAAAGACTCCAGCTTTATTTTGGTTAGTGTTTGCATAGTTTCTTTCCTCTTACTTTTAACCCATTTGTCTTTATATTTGAAGTGGGTTTTGTATAGTTTGGTCTTGCTTTTTTTAATCCAATCTGACAATCTCTATCTTTTAACTGGTGTGTTTAGACCATTCACATTTAATGTGATTACTGAGATGACTGAATTAAAATCTACTATCTTGCTAGCTACTCTTTTATTTGTTCCATTTTTCTTTATTTTTTAATTTTATTTTTCTATCTTTTTTTTGTTAACCTGGTTTGGGAATGGAGAGTAGAAGGAAGTGTTCTCTGTTGTTCTCAGTCTTAGACAAACACTGCATCACTGAGTCTTGGAGGTGTGGCCTTCTCAGTGATCTTACCCCTCCTCTGGGTTACTTCTGAATCTAGTATGTGTACCTTATTTTCCCCAGGAGTTATAAGTATTTTCCTGTTCCCTTTATCCAGATATAGTAGGAACGAGTACCCTAAGGATGATAGTGCTCATCCTTACACACATACCACACAAATTAAGGCTTTTATTCATAGGAAAAAAAGAGTCCTGGTGGAGTTTCTTATCCCTCCCACAGCAACTTCTGTTCCTCTTCTCCAGCAATGTACCACAAGGGAGACTATCTGCAGTCTCTCCCAACCATTTCTGTGAGCTCATGGTGGGTTCATGCAGAAATGCCTGCCAGAGGACATGGATCTCCTTTATTTGTGGCCCTCAGCTTCACCCTCTTTTGCTAGTGTGCACTCACCCAGACTCCACCCATTCATCAATCACCCTGGATGAATTCTTACAGGTGTCTGGCTGCCTCCTGCCCAGGTAATTAGGCACTTATGTCTCATTTCTCCCTGCAGATCCTGTCTCTTCCTAAATTCTGACACTGCTGGTTTCCCAAGAACTTCAGTACTCCAGTGGGCTCAAAAAAAGCTGTGAATTTGTTGTTTATCAAGACTTTTTTCACTGTAAGTTTGGGAGTAATTCTCTTTCGAGCTCTCTACATCTGTGAGTAGAAACCAGAACCCTACTTCTTTCAATGTAGTACTTATGCATCTTTTGCAGTAACAATCAGGTGAAGGTATGGCAGGTGGTCAGAATAATCATTGCCTTCTTGGAAACTTCCCTAAGGGGACTTAGCAATGATAGATGTCCCAGAACAGAAACACCTCTATCTGTTGTTAATGGTTGTTTTTTGTTTTTTTTTTTTGAGAAATACAAGATATGGAGAAAGTCCATAGGAGTTTAAGTAAAATATACATGATGTACACCAATTTTCATAAAGTGGAAGGTGCAACCTATATAAATTGGATATCAGTCAACTGTAATCCAGGACAATTGTCTGGCTGAAAGCACCTACCAGTCTGCAATTGCCTGGCAGAGAATATGATGCTACACAGCAAACATTATGGTTAGCTAAGAATAAATTAACTCTAAAGAATTTCTAGCCCGTTTAAGTCAATTTCAGAATTCTCATACATGTCACTATTTAGTGAGAAATATGACAGGTGACTGATTACTCAAAATTAGGCCAATGAAAAAATATCATACTTATGTTTTATTATTTATGATATTTTCCCCAAAGGTAAGTCTTGCCATTAACCATTAACTACTCCATATATTATTATTATTATTATCAATAATGCCAGTGCAACAATACCATTTAGTGATCACTTACTACAAACCAGAGACAATACAAATATTTTCTCATTTCATCACATAAAATTCGGTGAGAAAACCGGGACTCAGAGGGATTATGAAACTTGTCCAACACACAGAGCTATTATGTGTTAGAACCAGAATTCAATCCCAGGTTAGACTCCTAAGATCTTGCTTTTAACTTCTGACCTAGACTGCCCCAGAAGAAAGTTAATTAAAATTTTGTGTGGCCCATTGAGTATTTCCCTCTGTCATTTACAATGCTGGAAGAAGTCCACCCTTGCATAAGAGCACAAAAGCATCAGAAATGCCTTATTGGCTAACACCAGTTGTCTGACCAGAAGGACATTTGGTTTCAGAATGGTAACAAGAGATCATTTGTTGAGAGAGCATGACAACTGACCTTTATGAGGTTGGTTTGATAAAAGGCTATAACTGTCCTCCATACTTTCTGAATTTCTCCCTCTCTCTCTGTATACATATGTGTGTATATACCAAATATTCTTTTCTTCCTTATAATACTACATTATGATGCTGTCATCCAGTTATTTATTTGTAGTCTCCTTGAAATTATATATATGGTATAATATTTATAATGTATACATAAACCACAATTAACTCTTAAGAATAGGGAGCTCAGATTCAAACACAAATAAAAGATGTAAAATTTTTTTCAAATTAAAAAATAAAAAAGAATAAAGAGCACTATAACATATATACTACCTCTAATGAACAGGCATAGCATGACATTCTAAGCTTATCTTAAATACATGGGTAGAAACACTACTAAATCTACAGGTGGGAGAGAAAAGCTACACTCAAGCACAGTTCACCTTACCTAATCAAGCTGTGTAAAATAAGATAGCAGAGACAATAAGAAGCAATGGAAATTGCCAGCAAGTAAAGAGGAAGAGTGCCACAAAGAGCAAAGGGCAGTAGTCATCTGGAGAAATTCAGTTCAGGGGTAAATGTAAAGCACCCTTTATCACCCCAACATGGAAGACTACCTAAGGTGGCCCTGCCAGAATCTCTGAATTTTAACACAAAGCAATAACTAGTGCTTCCCTACTTTTTCCAAGTCAAGATGCACATGGAAAATGAATCCATTTAGATGACACACTGGGGGAAATAGCCAGAGGCAACTGATCCAGCGGCCTCTGTCACTCCAAGCTCCACCTGGCTTCCATAAGAGATGGATCATATTTCCACACACCTGAATTCCATCCACAACACACCAGTGAGTGGCTGCCCACCAGGTGGAAAACTGCAATAACTTGTGTCAAAAAGTAGTTCAATTATGTTTGGTTTACTCTACTTAAGGAGTTGGGAAAATATGTAATACATCAGAGCAATATTTTCATCAGAAGTGGTTAATGTTAAAACATTTTGATGCTTAAAGGGCAAGCTTCAATTATTAGAAAAATTAACTCTTGGAATGCCTTGCTTCCTGAGGATACAGAAATACAAAATGTGAATGCTCTGCAATGTATTGGGCTTCAAGGTGTTTCCATCAAATCATCCTATTAATCTCAAGATACTGTTTTAAACTCTGAATTAACCTTATCAATACCCATAATGCTTTAAATCCAGGACTATCCTAGCCAGACCAAAGCATTTGGTCACCCTAGTATTATATTATTCCCCCATTTAGTCTTAACTATTTTTTAAAGATTTTTATTTATTTATTTGAGAGAGAGAGAGCATGAGTGGGGAGGGGAGGAGAGGCAGAGGGAACAGACTCCCTGCTGAGCAGGGAGCCAGATACAGGGCTTGATCTCAGGATCCCAAGATCCTGACCTGAGCCGAAGGCAGATACTTAACCGACTGAGTCACCCAGGCGTCCCTGGTCCTGACCATTTTAGAACAAGGAAACCTTGTTTACCTATCCTCTTCTTTAAAAACAAAAATAATAATAAAATAGTACATGCCAATATCAAGAAACTAAAACCTGAAATATATATATATAAAAAAAGTGGTACCCTTTACAACCCCAAGAATCTCATTTCCCAGAGATAATTTCCATTAACAATCTGCTTTCCAGGCCTCTGTGCAGGGAGGACAGAATCCCCAAACACTACTACCTCAAGCCAGATAACTGAATACCAAGTAGCCAAAAAACAAACGCCTATCCCATACACGGACCCCTTCCCTGTGCGCCTGAGGTAGAGCATATGATTTGGGCCTAAATTAGGGGGTACATCACTTTCTTCCTGGTCACAATGTTAGTTCAACATGGTCACATGACTTTTTTAGCACCAATGAGATGCAAAGAAGCTTTTGCTCAGCCTTCCAGAAGACAATCTAGTTCATTCTCACAGGTGTTGAGATTGAGAGAGTCTAAGGCTTTGACCTGCATTGTCCAAGATGGTAGTCACTAACCACATGTAGCTGTTGAGTATTTGAAATGTGACTAGTACAAATTGAGACATAATGTAAAAGTAAAAGGCACACTGGAATCCAAAACTTAGTAAGAAAAAGGAATGGAAAATATCTCACTCATAAGTTTTGTATTGATTTCATGTTGGAGTGATGATGCATGGGACTCATATCCTATCTCTGTTGGACAGCACTGGTCTAGAACATTTGAACCCTTGACAAAGCCAGACCTGATGGTAGCCCTACCCATGGACTTTTCAGATATGTGAACTAATAAATACCTATTTTGCTAAAGCAAATTCTGACTGGGCTTTCTAGGACTTGCACCTGAAAGTCTTAATTGATATAATGTATAATCAAATATAGAATGATACTACACATTCAAGATACTACTCTTTTCATTGAACAACAGATCATGGGCATTTGTCCATGCCAGTAACCTTAACGGTAATGTGGCCAGATGTGCATAAAGAATTCCATATGTGGACAAATCACCCATTTCTTTTCTGTTTATACTAGGGTGTCCAGTATACAGCACCAGCTTTCTTTCAGGTGCCCTGGTGTCAACACCTTTTTTTTGTCTCAGGCCTTTGTACACACTTACCTTCTGCTGGAATTTTGTCCTCTCTTGGCACTTGTCTGCCATATACTCAAAGCTGAGTTCCCTTACTACTCAATTTAGAGTATGTCTTCCTGTTATTGCCTCTCATAGCACCTCATCTTCTCTATATGCGTGGACCAAAATATATCACTGATCCTCAAACAACATAAGGCTATGGGCACCAACCCTCTGAGCAGTTGAAAATCCATGTATAACTTCTGACTCCCCAGAAACTTAACTACTAATAACCCACTGTTGGCTGGAAGCCTTACCAATAACATAAATAGTTGATTCACACATATTTCATACGTTATATGTATTACATACTGTATTCTTATAATAAAGTAAGCTAGAGAAAAGAAAATCATAAGAAACAAAATACACTCATAGTACTATGCTGTATTTATCAAAAAAAAATCCACATGTAAGTGGACCCACACAGTTCAAACCCATGTTTTTCAAGAGTCAACTGTATATCAACTTCTTTAGATGTCTGTTTAATGTCTATCTTACTCCTCCCCACTATACTATAAACAGCATTAGTGTACATCATGGGTATGTGGTTCAGCCTATCCCCAGCACCTGGCATAGTACCAAACACATAGTAAGTGCTCAATAAACATCTGCTGAATGCCAGGAATGAATATTAAAGGGGACAGGAGAAAGAGGAAGACCAAGGGAAGGTGAAGTAGTGTGGGAAGGGAACCCAGATAATCCAGTGTAACCAAGCCACAGAAAGGGGTTGGTTAATGCTGTTTATCAGAACCTAAAGAAAATAAGGGTGAGAATAGGAGGTCTGGAAGGATTTTAATGTCAGCGGCTCCCTGGATTTTCCCCCAGGTATAAAAATAAATGATCAGAGACACAAATGGTGAAGTCTGCAGTTCAAGCTTTCCTGAACTTCACACAATAAAAATTCTGCCTGAGGTTTTGTTTTCTGTTAGTGACAACATGGTTCTTAGATTCATTCTTATAACCTTAATACAAAAATATGGGAGGATCTGGGCTCTACTGAGAGTTTTTATATGACTCTGCTCTAAGACAAGATCACACTCTTGACCTCTGCTTTGTGGAACTTCTCACAAACCTGGTTGAAATGTTGCCCTGGTCATATCCCAGCCAGCCTTTCTGGATTCCTCAAAAGTGAAGAATATCTGCTCTTTTCTTGTTTACATTCTTGTTCTCACATGGGGTCTACCTTGCTGGCTTTACTCATCTTATACAATACCCTGAGAAAGAAGAGAATTTTATGATTGAAACTCTTTAGGATTGATATATAATAGTCTCTTAATTATTCCTCTGGATGTGAAGCCTTGCTTTAAATGAGAATGTCTCTTTGTTTTGTTTAAATGTGATACGTATGGAGCGCCTGGGAGGCTCAGTTGGTTAAGTGTCTGCCTTTGGCTCAGGTCATGATCTCAGGAACCTGGGATTGAGCCCCATGTCAGGCTCCCTGCTCAGCAGGGGAGTTTGCCTCTCCCTCTCCCTCTGCCATTCCCACTGCTCGTGCTCTCTCTCACTCACTCTCTCTCAAATAAAATCTTTTTAAAAAAATAAATGTGGTACATTTTTAACTCATTAATTTTATCATGGAAAAGTTGATAGATATAAAAGAATTCATGGTGGGGGGGTGGGAGGGATGGGGTGGCTAGGTGATAGACATTGGGGAGGGTATGAGCTATGGTGAGTGCTGTGAATTGTGTAAGATTGATGAATCACAGACCTGTACGTCTGAAACAAATAATACATTATATGTTAAAAAAAGAAGAAGAAGAAGATAGTAGGAAGGGAAAAATGAAAGGGGGGGGAATCAGAGGGGGAGACGAACCATGAGAGACTATGGACTCTGAGAAACAAACTGAGGGTTCTAGAGGGGAGGGGGGTGGGGGATGGGTTAGCCTGGTGATGGGTATTAAAGAGTGCACACACTGCATGGAGCACTGGGTGTTATACACAAACAATAAATCATGGAACACTACATCAAAAACTAATGATGTAATGTATGGTAATTAACAACATAATAAAAAAAGAATTCATGTTATATTTGTTATGATATAAAGAACAGAATAAAAATGACATCTTTGAACTAAGCACTCAATTTAAGATCTAGAATATTATCCTTGAAGCCCTCTGTGTGGCCCTCTCTGGTTTCATGGTTTGTTTGTTTTTTAAGGAATGCAAACCACTTGATTAGAGAACTCCAGCAACCTGGGCTTAGAGGAAATGTGGTGCTGTCCACTGAGCAGGTGCTGACGAGCCTTGAGAAAGGTGGAAGAGCCACCCTCTCTCCTTTTTTTTCTCTTTGAAAAAAAAAAAACCACACTTCCTCTCTTTCTCTTAGAAGGACTGGAGACAATTACCTATAGAGGAAGCAGGTACAGAGCCCTGAAATTCTGTCTCCTTCCTTTTCTAACAGATGGTTTCCATTATAGCTTACCAGGTATTTTTCCTTAACAGAACCAGGCATGCACTGGAAAAGCAAACATAGAACTGGCAATCACTGATGTATTATAGAAATAGAGAAATTTGATAGCTGGAAAACACCTCAGAGATAATTAAACCCCATCTTCTTGTTTTAGAGCTGAGAAAACCAAGGCAGAGGACTTACCCAAGGTCATTCAGCCAAACACATCTTCAGTCTCCAAATCATTCTTTTTGTTTCCTATTTATGAGGCACCTGGCCTGACCTAGAGTATTAGTTAGTGTTTTCATTTAACAATATTAACAAAAACTGATTTTTGAGCCACACATAAAAAGAGAATATATATTCATTTCAATGCAAAACACTATATTATTCATAACAGCATTTCTGCTTTCATCAAGTCATTAAATATTCTATCACACTTTTCTGATATCCTGACATTTTTTGCCTCTTATTTCTACTTCTAATAAAATATATAATTGAGCTAAATCTTTAAAAATATAAATACTTAAGCATACTTTTATTTATTTTTTTAAGATTCTATTTATTTATTTGACAGAGAGAGACAAAGGGAGGGTACGAGCAGGGGGAGTGGCAGGCAGAGGGAGAAAGAGAAACAGTCTCCCTGCTGAGCAGGGAGCCCCAGTATGGGGCTCAATCCCAGGACCCTGGGATCATGACCTGAGCCAAAGGCAGACGCTTAACTGACTGAGCCACCCAGGCGCCCCTTCAGCATACTTTTAAATGGTGGACACGATAATCATTAAGTTCTCTATCATATCAGGAACCCACAGGCTGCTACTACGCAGTTGGTTAACCAAAACCCTGAATGCCCATTAGGTGACCAGTACTGCTCCAGAAAGGTGTCTTATTCAAGATAAAAAAGGTTTTCAATTTTAGATTTTCAAGAATACTTGTATTTGTTTGTTTGTTTGCTTGTTTATTTTAGTCAATGGATTATATTTCTATTATTCCCAAGGTGCTTCGCTAGGCACTGTTGGGAATAAAGCAGATGCAGAACCAACTCTTAGAGAATATACAATGAAGAAATAGAGGAAAATGTTTGTATAAACAACTACAATATATGGCCTAAGAGACTGATCACAAACTCAAATGCTCACAGAGTCCAGGAGGATGATACGCATAAAACAAGGTGAGTGTAAGGCAACAGGGAATGCGGAGCTATAAAACAAATGGTCCCTCTAAAAGAATTTTATTCTTTGTTTTAAGGGAAAGAATGGAGAAAGAGAAGTTAGAGACTGTGAGAAGAGGGGGGAGAAAAAAGAGAGAGAACACAAGGGAGGAGAGCATGAAGAGAGAGGACAGAGAAGGAATAAAGATACAGTAGAGAGAAAGGGAAATACGAGGGGATGGTGCAAAGAGAGGAGGGAGGGGAAGGAGAAATGAAGATAAAAGAGAAGGCTGGAGAGAGAGGAAAAAAGAGGAGGAAAATGGAGAAAGGTGGGGAGGAGGGAGGAAGGAGAAAGATGAGGAAGGGGAGAGTACAGAGAGAGGGAAGAGGAAGAGGAGGGTGGGGGAGAGAAGGACAAAGTATCAGGACTGAGCCCTGAGGAACTCCAGAACTTCCACACTGAGAGGTCAGGTAGAGGATGTAGGCAGACAGAGACCAGGGTGATAAGAGAAAACCTAGGAGAGCACGTGTCCCAAAACCCACAAGGAGTAAATATTTCAAGACAGAGAAGAGGGTCAGTGGTGTCAAATTTTGCTGAAACTATCTATTGGATTTGACAAAATTGAGGTCATTTGTACCCTTGACAAGAGCTGTTTCAGCAATGTGTTGGAGTTGGAGGCCGGGCTGAAGTATACTGAAAAGTGGATGGAAGGCAGAGAAAGAAACATTGCACGAAGACAACTCTTTCAGTAAGTTTTACTCTGAAGGAAACAAAGAAATTGAGCAACAGTTAGAGTGGGACAAGCAGTCCTGGAAGAGGTGGTTTTTTAAAAGGCAGTTGATATCAACAAATGCCAATAAGCACATAAAAAGATGTTCAACATCACTAATCATAAGGGAAATTCAAATCAAAACTACATGGAGATACCACCTTTACGACAGCTACTATTTAAAAAAACAGAAAATAAATTTTGGCGAATATGTGGAGAAATTGAAACTCTTGTGCACTGTTAGTGGGAATATAAAATGGTGTAGCTACTGTGGAAGACAGTATGGTGGTTCCTCAAAAAATTAAAAATACAATTATCATCTGATCTAGCAATTTCACTTCTGGGGATATACCAAAAAGAACTGAAAGCAGGGTCTCAAAGAGCTATCTGTACATTCATGTTCGTTGCAGCATTATTCACAACAGCTAAAACATGGGAGCAACCCAAGTGCCCACTGATGAATGAAGAAGCAAAATGTGCTATATACATATAATAAAATATCATTCATCCTTAAAAACAAAAGACACTGACATATGCCACAACACGGATGACCCTCGAGCACTTTGTGATAAGTGAAATAAGCCAGTGACAAAATACAAATACTATATGATTCCATTTATATGAGATACTTAAAGTAGTCAACACATAGAGTTATAAAGTAGAATGGTGGTTGCCAGGGACTGGAGGGAGGGGGGTGGTGAGTTATTATTAATGGGTATGGAGTTTCAGTTTTACCAAATGACAAGACTTACGGAGATGGATGGTGGTGATGGTTGCACAACATTATAAATGTATTCAATACCATTGAGCTGTATACTTAAAAGTAGTTGAGATGATAAATTTCATGTTATATATATTTTATCACAATTTTAAATTGGGGGAAAAAATACCATTGATACCAGATCAGGTTTGTCTACTAGTGGGAATGATCCAGGAACAACAGAGCCATTGATGGTATTAAAGGAAGATGGCCAAAGGAGCCAAATACTAGAGAAGGGGAATGGAACCCAGACACACGCAAGAAGAGTAGTCTCTGAACTAAGGAGGGACACTTCTATCATACTACAGAGAAGAAGGAAAAGGGTGTAGATACCAGCATGGTGATAAATTTGGTGGTGAAAGTATGAGGGAATTCTCATCAGCTGGCTTCTATTTTCTACATAGAGTATAGGGGAAGACACCATCTGAGAATGAGCAGGGAGGGTGAGAGATTTGCAGAGAAGGGAGAAGGTATGAAATAAACCCTTTGGGAGGAGGAAAGCAATCCTACTAGAGAAACATTGTAAGAAGTGTAGAACATCCTATTATAATTTGGGATCATAAATTTAAAGCATAACCAGTCAATTCTGTTTTTATTATTTTCTCTAGCAAGGTCAGAGGCTCAGGGGGCCACAGAGAAACCACGAATCACCTGGGCATCGTGAGATTCAGGGTCAAAGATCTGGGGTGGAGGTGCCTGGGTGGCTCAGTAGGTTAAGCGTCTGCCTTCGGCTCAGGTCATGATCCCAGGGTCCTGGGATTGAGTCCCGCATTGGGCTCCCTGCTCAGTGGGGAGTCTGCTTCTCCTTCTCCCTCTCCCTCTGTGTGCTCTCTCTCTCTCTCAAATAAATAAATAAATAAATAAATCTTAAAAAAAAAAAAAAAAAAGATCTGGGGTGAAGCCTTAGCTTCTGTGTTTCTAACCAGCTCACATGTGATGCCCAAGCTATGGGATTGCTGGGCCACACTTTGAGTGACAAGGGACTATACATTCTCTTTTCAAGTCCTTCACTAGGAGAGACAGTGGGTCTATCATCTCTAAATCTGAAAATAGTAATAATATTAGTGATAAAAATCAAAACCTCAATAATAATTTAAAAAGTGGGAGAGCATGGAGAAGGCAGGTGATATGTGGTTTATCCAATTGTGGCTGTATTGGAAATACATTTTTGGGACGCCTGGGTGGCTCAGTCGGTTAAGCGTCTGCCTTCGGCTCAGGTCATGATCCCAGGGTCCTGGGATCGAGTCCCGCATCGGGCTCCTTGGTTGGCAGAGAGCCTACTTCTCCCTCTACCTGCTCTGCCTGCCGCTCCCCCTGCTTGTGCTCTCTCTCTGACAATAAAATAAAATAAAATCTTAAAAAAAAAAAAGAAACACATTTTTTTGCCCCTCTTCTCATCTACATTTCTGGCCTTGGCAACCTTATACAATCTCAGAGCTTCAATCACCATCTTTATGTGGATATCATGACCCCTATCTTGGCTCCAATGGCCTGATGGACACATCCATATGGGTGTCCCATGAACAACTACAACAATAAATTACCTCCTATATTTGCTTCTCCTTGGTCTTCAATTCTTTGACTCTTTTCACTTTCTGATTGATCTCCACATTTGATAAGCCATTAAGGCCAACTGATTTATCCCTAAAATATTAGTAACTTCCATGAATGAAAATTAGAACTAACCAAGATATCAGACACCAAAGTAAGCAAGAATTCAGAAGTTTGACAACATACTCCACTGGCATGACTGTAAAGAAACAGAGACTCACATACATTGCTAGTGAAAATGCAAGATGGTATAGTCCCTGTGGAATGTTGTTCGTTTTGTTTTGTTTTTTTGCAATATATAGCAAACTACCCATGCCTCGACCTTTTGACCTAAGAATCTATCCCAAAGACACACTGACAACATATAAAATGATATGTGTATATGCCTATTCACTGAAGCACAATTTATAATAACAAATGACTGACAACAGCTACCAAATATCCATCAATAGGAGACTGGTTGAATAAACTATGGTACATTCAAAAATGGAATATTATGCAGACATAGAAAGGAATGATGAAAATCTCTATATACTGATATAAAGGAATTTAAGTGAAAATGCCAGATGCAGAAGAGTGTACCCACTATTCTACTTTTTTAATAAAAAAGGAAAAGATTAACACAGATATATATTTGCTTATGTTTTCAAAAAGAAGAAATGGAAAAACAAATCAAAACCTAACAAAAATCAGTTACCTGTAAGAGAAAGGAAAGAACAGTGGGGATGGGATGGGAATGGGAGCTAGACCTCTCTGAATGTACCATCCTTTACGGTTTTAACTTTGAAAGCATGTAAATGTTGTAAATAATTTAAAAATAAAACTAAATAGAAAGGACACAAAGTAATGTATATGTATCAAAAACAATCTGAAATCTTCAGTGGCTTCCCGCTACTACCCACTCAGTTTGGCATCAATGCTTTCTTAAGCCTGCCCCAGCTAGACATTCCCATCTTACTCCCCAGTGCCCTCTCCCCATCACCTATTGTATTCACATAGAAAATATTAACATTTTTTGAGTACCCAGTTAATTTTACCAGCTAGACCACACACCTCTTGAAAATGAAATCCACCTCGGATCCATTTTGGAAACCTTCAATGCTCAATCTCTAGTTACCATAACCTATATTGGTAACAATTCTGGCACCTGAAAGTTATTGGTTAGAAATTTTACATTTATTCTGAAGAATTCAAAGACTGAGCTCTTGATTATATAGAAAATATCTGGCTGAAGAGTAACATTCTGGTTACAAAACAAAGACAATAAAGAAAGTAACCTAAGTGTCCATCTAAGGAAAAATGGGTAAACAATGCGGCATATACATAGAATGGAATATTATTCAATCCTACAAAGGAAGGAAATTCTGACACATGTCACAACATAGATGAAACTTGAAGACATTGAGTGAAATATGTCAGTCTAAAAAGGATAAATACCATATGATTCCACTTAAATGAGACTCCTAAAATAGTCAAATTCATAGAGACAGAAAGTAAAATGGTAGTTGCCAGGGGCCAAGGGTAGGGAGGAGTAGGGAATTATTGTTTCATGGGTACAGAGTTACAGTTTTCCAAGATGAAAACAGTTCTGGAGATAGATGGTAGTGATGGTTGTATAACAATGTGAATGTACTTAATGCCACTGAACAGTAGTCTTAAAAATGGTTAAAGTGGGGGCACCTGGGGGGCTCAGTCAGTTAAGAGTCCAACTCTTGGTTTCGGCTCAGGTCATGATCTCATGGATCATGGAATCAAGCCCCGCATTGGGCTCTGCACTCAGCAGGGAGTCTGCTTGAAGATTCTCTCCCTCTGCCCCTCCCCCAACTCCCTCTCTCTCTCTCAAATAAATAAATCTTTTAAAAATGGTTAAAATGGGGGCACCGGGGTGGCTCAGATGGTTAAGCGTCTGCCTTCGGCTCAGGTCATGATCCCAGGGTCCTGGGATCAAGTCCCACATCGGGCTCCCTGCTCAGCGGGGAACCTGCTTCTCCTTCTGCCTCTCTCTCTCTCTGTCTCTTATGAATAAATAAATAAAATCTTTTAAAAAAATGGTTAAAATGGTAAATTTTATGTTATCTATATTTTACTATAATTTTTAAAAAGATTTTAAAGCAAAAAAAAAATCGGCCATGGGAATACTTTTTAATGCTGGACCTTTTCATACCTTTTATTAATATGAACATAGTTTTAACCAAGGCTATCCTCTCCAGGGCCATTAGGGATCACTTAAGAAAGAGAGATTTGACTTTTTGCTTAAAATATGGTACCACACTGTCCCCAAAAGAGTATCCAACAGAAACAGTCTACCCTGGGAATACTTTGTCCCCTGGGGTTTGTAGAACCAGTAGTTACACACAGCGGATTAATTTAAAAGATTTTTCTAAGATTCTGATGGTTGTTCCTAATCAGGGCTTTGTATTGGCATTGATCCATAATATCTGCTTTTATGCCTCTGACCAAAATGCTCCTGAGTGGAAAGCCCTATCCTTCCCCTCCATCCCCACAGGAAAAATTGTTGCACTGTGAGCTACTACTGAGGTTGAGAAATCAACTGGGAAGAATTTACCTTCCCAAGGTAAAACTCTGCATCTTGTACAACATTAACACAAGATGTAAATAATAGGGGAAACTGCGCAGGAAGGAGAGGAGAGGGATCCCAATTGATCTGTTGTAAACCTAAAACTGCTAAAAATAAATAAATAAAGTCTATTAATTAAAAAAATTAAAACTCTGCAGCTTAAATTCTTTGAGTTGTTGGTAGAGCAATCAGTCTTATTGGTCCATTTGTATTGATTTACTTATTTATTATAAGTATAAATGATGCTTTCTTAATAAGGAAATGCAGTCTCATTTAAACATGCAATAAATCTGGCCAGAAATTGAAGGATATTTTGCTAGCCAGTCACCATTCCAACCATACTTGAACATTGGGGGAGGAGAAAAGGAAACATCATTAGATGCAATCGGCAAGTTATAATTCCCTAGTTTCTGCTCCTGACTGCATTGGAAACCCCACATTTCTAACACATAGCTTTGCTTCTCTTGTATCACTTAGAGAATACAGATAGACACACTGAGGCCCTTGACCATAAAGGCAATTAAATACTGGAAGAAAAAGGAGATTTGCTGAAATGCCCTTCTAAACATTATTTAAAATGGAAATAACAAGCTTATACTTCCAGCTATGATGAAGTAGCTGGGTATCAGACTAATTCTCCTGTTAAAAACATACATAAAAGCTGGCCAAAATAACACACACACACACACACACACACACACACACCAGCTGCTTGAAGACACTGGAGGACAACCAAAACAGCCAACACCGGAGGAACTAAGATCCCAAAGAGCATAAGTGGTTCCTGAAGGGAGCCCTCTGGCATGACCACATTTTTCCCTGGGGACATTTATTAATATACAATGCAGGGCCAAATAGTAATCACCAGTCTCAGTGGGTTGGAGATAGAAAAACTGAGATTCATGGACCACTGAGGAGGAGGGGCTCATTAAACACCAGACTTTCAACTGAGACTCTGGAAGAGCCATGACCTGTGATTAAGAACAAACTAGAAATAAGGGCGCCTGGGTGGCACAGTTGGTTAAGCATCTGACTTTTGGTTTCAGTTCAGGTCATGATCTCATGGTCATGGGATCAGGCCCCACGTCAAGCTCCACACTCAGCAGGGAGTGTGCTTAGGATTCTCTCTTCCTTCTGCCCCTCCCCCCTTTCTCAAATAAATAAATCTTAAAAAAAAAAAAACTAGAAATAGATCAGTCTAAACTGGATCAAAGTGATCTCTCCTTGCTCTATCTGGGAAAATTAAATCCTCTCTGACTGGAGATATCATCCAGAGGCTCTACAACTTTTCATACATAATTTTCAGCATTCGATGAAAAATACCAAACATTCCAGAAAAGAGAACGAAATGATAGAAAATCAAGAGAAAAACAGATAGTAGAAAAAGAACCACAGGTGATCTGGAGTTAACAGACATGGACTTTCAACTTAACAGCTGACAAAATACTTAACCAACACTTCACAAGAAAAGAAGAATAACTAAGTTGCCAATAAGTATATGAAAAGAAACTCAAAGTCATTAATCATCAGGAATACAAGTTAAAGCCACAATGAGATAACACTACAAATCTTAAGAATGGTTAAAAAAAAATATATTAAATGTTGGTGAAGACATGAAACAATTTGTACTGTATACATTCCTGGTATAAATATAAATTGATGCAAACACTTTAGAAAAATTTTTTTGCATAAATTGCAAAAACTAAACATACATATACCTTATGACCCCATAGTTGCACTCCAGAGCATATACATAACGAAAACGAGTGTTTGTGTAGCCAAAAGATAATAGCCAAGAATATTCATAGAAATCTTATTTATAATAGCCCAAATTACAAGTAGCCCAAATGTCCATCAACAATGGTATATTCCAAGGTAGCATATTCATCCAATAATATGAGACAATGAACAAGAACAAACTTCATCCATGTGACCCATGATGATAAAGCTCATAAACATAACATTGAAAAAAAAAAAGAAAACATGCTGTATGATTCCACTTATGTAAAGATTAAAACCAAACAAAATTAGCCCATGGTGATATAAGCCAGAATAGTGGTTACATTCGATGGGAGCAGATAACAACTGAGAGAGGCACAAGTTGGACTTCTAGTGTGCTGGTAATGTTCTAGTCTAGTTCTGAGTGGAGATTAGAAAAGTGTGTTCATTTTGTGAAAATTCTACAAACTATATATTCAAGATTTGTGCACTTCAGTGTATGTGATACACTCAAATAAAAAGTAACCAAAACATGTAGTTAGAAAGAAATTATTCAGGCAACTAAACATTCCCTGACAATGGAGGCAGAGGGAACTTGAACTGGAAGGTTCTGAAGACAGCTTTCACCTGTGATCCACTGGCCCTTGCATGGAGCAGCAGCTCTCCTTCAAGGCTGTCTTCCCACTCTCTCTTTCCCCAGCCCATCTATCTGCCATATCCAATTTGGATTTTACAGCAAGTGGTTAAATTTGTTTCACTTAACTTCCTGCTGCTTAAGGTAGAGACCTCATCCCCAAGGCACCACTGTGTAGTTAATTCCTGGAGGTTCCCTCTCAGAACTCTTCCTCAAGCCCATGCCTTCTTCTCCAGCCACGTTGCTTTCATTTGTCCTCTTTTATTCATTCATTCATTCATTCATTCATTCATTCTTGCACTGACCTAATGTGTATTTGTGCAGTGTGTCGTGCCTGCTAGTGGCTATGAGAGGGGCTGAAGGTTGCGGAGGCAAGTCAGAGATGGCCTCTGATAACCAAAGCTTTTGACTTTCACCACCAAGTGCTTCCTACACAGAGGAGGCTTCCTACACAGTCTCACCAACAAGTTTCCCTCCCCACTCTGCCCTACCACCACCTCACAACTCTCTTTTCTGACACACATGTCTTTTACACTTTATTTAAGTAAGCAAGACAAGCTCATTAAAGGAAATTTTGGAAAATATATAAAACAAGAAAAGGGAAAAAGACCCTATCATTCATATTCTTAACACTCAAAGATTTTTAAGAACATAACTGTTTTCTTTATCATTTTTAAATAATGGCTGTCTTTTTAGTATACAAGTCTGATCACTATCCTCTCTTCCTAGAAGGTACTGAACTAGTCCACTGCCTGTGGGACACTGGTCACGGGCTGTGGACGCAAGGTATGCTGCACCACGCTGTCTCTGCCTGCACCATTCCCTACGCCTACGGTGCTCTTCCCTCACGTCTCCAGCCTCAAAAACTCGCACTCGGGCGCCTGGGTGGCTCAGTTGGTTAAGCGACTGCCTTCGGCTCAGGTCATGATCCTGGAGTCCCTGGATCGAGTCCCACATCGGGCTCCCTGCTCGGCAGGGAGCCTGCTTCTCCCTCTGACCCTCCCCCCTCTCATGTGCTCTCTCTCTCTCTCATTCTCCCTGTCTCAAATAAATAAATAAAATCTTTAAAAAAACAAAAACAAAACAAACAAAAAAAAACTCGCACTCACCTGCTGTGGCCAGGTGCAAACTTCACTTCTGCTAGACCCTACTGTGACACCTGTCACAGGGTGCTGTGATTGTAGGGAAGGCAGCAGAGCTGTCAATAATGCTCACCCTGGAATCAAATTGCCTCGGTTCAGGTCAGATCTGTGACTTCCTAGCTCTGTGACTTGAGCCACTTATTTAAACTGTCTTTGCCTCAGTCTCATGTATAACAGGAAACAAATGCTAGAATTCCCCATGTCGTATTTCTGTGAGGATTAAATAAGATGACCCTGTCAAAGTGTAACTTAGCACAATGCCAGGCACATAGTAAGTTCTGGGAACATGTTGCTTATTACACTTGTCAGATGTCTGTCTCCTTCCCCTGGACTTTGCACATCCCCCAGGACAGATTTCTTCTTTATCTCTGTGCCCCCTACCCCATGCTCAGTTTAAAGTGCTTTATAAATGTTTGAAGGATGAATGAATGATCTGCCAAGACTTGACATATTCTCTTGCTATACGTACCTTCATAGTGAGAAATCAAAAAAAGGAGGAGGAAGATGGGGAAAAAGAGCGGAAGAATAAAGGAGATAGAAGGAGAAGGAAAGAAGAGGAAGCAGAGGAGGAGGAAGAAGAGACTGGTAATGAATTGCCATTATTAATAATGGTATTTGACACTTGTGTGCACAGAAAACAGGCATCAATAACCGTATCCCTGCCTGCAATGTCCTCTCCTGCTGCTAACTCTTTGCAGTCCAGGAAAATGTTGGTCCTTGCACTTGATGCAAAGCTCAACATTACATTCTGGCCCCTGGGATAAATGAGCTGTGTAACAGCGTCACTGCCCAGAGACAGTTCCTGAGAGAGGACCCTCAGAAAGACCCCCTGGGAGACAAGGACTGCACAGGGCCTACCCAGGACAATCCAGATCATCTGAGGTGGAAGAATGTATGGTGGGCATCGTCTCGTCCTCAAATTCTCCAGAACAGATGTAGCACTGGATGTGAGGAATATGTAAAGGCTCCCCTGCAGCCCAAGCATCTTGGCGAAACCTGTTTCTACTGACTCCAGATATACCGGCTCCTACTTCTATTCTAGAGTCAGTGATAAATCCCCAAGAACTCATTCGTGGTTTCTAGCACACTTAAAAGTACAGAAAGCCTTTGTTTTGCTGATTAGGGAAGCTACATAAATTTTTAACTGATTATTAAGAAATAAATGCCAACCTTTGCAGAAAAACACATTTTTCTCTGTCTTTGAATACCAAGGAGGCCTTTGGGACCTTCACCTCGGGATAGGCCTGGTGGTTTCACCCCAGCCGTGGGGGCCGGCTCCACCCCCGCAGCTGTTTCCAAGGGCAGTTCACTCATCAGCAGAGGCCCCAAGTCTCTGAGCGGGGGGTCATGGCCCTCATGAGTCAAATCCCACACAGAGAACACATGCCTTCCTAGTGGCTGGCAGCACCACTGGCTTGCAGATTTTGGCAAAGCGATTAAACCATGAACTTGGAAATCAGTCAGGCCTGAGTTTGAATTCCAGCTCCAGCGCTTACTAGCTATGTGGCCTAAGGTAAGTTGCTCATCCCTCTAAATCTGACTTTCCTCATTTGTGAAATGGGAATAATAATAGCATCTACCCCTCAGGGCTGTGGTAAGGATTAAATACACAAAAGGGGAAAAAAGGAAAATGTGCAGATAATGCCCAAAAAGGAGTCAGGATAGTACTTGGTACACAAGTCATGCTCAGTACATGATAGCTATTATTACTGTTATTTAGGGATCACTCTCTCAGCTTCCAGATTTGGTTCTGTAGCATTTCCACTGAGAGAGAAAGTCAAAGCTGAGGCTGAGGATGCTGAACTGAAAATTATAATAACAGCTAACCTTTAGGAGCATTTACAATGTTCCAGGCACTGTATAGGTGGTATTTACACATTTTATCCAGTTAATACTCACAACATATGGGCCGCATACTACCATGAACCTCATTTTAGAGAGGGGTGTACAAGGCCCAAAGAAGTAAAATCACTTACCTTGGGGAGGGGATGAGGAAGGAAAGAAATAGCTTGGTGGACTGGGGAGTGGGGGGGGGGGGGGGGGGGGGGGGGGGGGGGCACGGGGGGGGGGGGGGGGAGGAGGTGGTTCTGCAAAAATGGAGGAAGAAAGGAAAGGAAATAGTAGGTGTCTCTGTGGGTTATGAATTGGTTCCCTTTAATGTTCTTTCAGAGACAAAAGTTACGGTCGGAATTCCTTTTTAATTAGCAGCTCCATTGTTGTTATGAGACCACCGAAGTTCACAGGGCATAGTTAAATAGGAGGGAAGCATTTTCACCAGAATTGTAAGCTGGTCTCCTCCAAGAGCAGAAACTCTTATTAAAACCTGCCACGGCGAATGACCTCACTGCAGTAAGTATGGTGGTCTGCACTGCAGGGCACATCCCTAGTCGGGGAGAAGAGCTCACGGAGGCCTCCAGAGATCCCGCTACACTTAACCACAGTGATCCACCCCCAGGTTCCTCCCGGGGCACAGCTCCCTTTTGTTCTTTCCCTTTTCTCCCCTCTCTTTAATAATGAACGTGTGACTCAGAGGTTTAATGAGTTACCAGAAGTTAACCAGAAGGGAAGCCCATTGAGTAAAGGCATAATTAAAACTGTGAATGGACAGTGGAATACAATCATTGCAGGAGATGGGAGCACACAGGAATGACTCAGGGGTTAGGGTGCTTAGAAAAGGGCCTCTGGGACTTAAATTATTTCTGGAGATGATCTGAAAATTGAAGGAAAATTCTGGAACCCTTCCACAGTCAGAAGTGATAGGCTGCCCGGACCTCTCCTTTCCCTCCCCTGAATGATCTAGACTGGTAGCCAGGACTCACTCCCAGCAGAAGCTGAACAACAGCTAAGGCTGAATTCATCAAGGGACTCATTACCCTTTTGGTGCTAACACCACCAGGCTTTAATGTCAATTACTTCCCCGATGTAGATAAGTTTCCTGCAGGAAATTATAACAGGAGAAGGTGAAAAGCAAAGGCAGCACCACACTGGATTTTCACTCTTTAGCCCAAACCCAGAAATATTTTGCTTGGCTGGCGAGAGACAGTAAGGAAGACAAGCATGCACTGCCTTCAGGGGAGGGAGGCTGGGCTGTTATGGTTCATAGAAGTCCACACGCCAACCTGCAGCCGATTACCCATGTGTGTATGATCAGAATTAGAAAGGAAACAGTACAGGGGGCTGTGAGTTCTTAGGAGAAATGCAGGCTGATCCTAATCAAGAAATACAACACTCCCTGGGTCAGGATCTCTGTAAAACAACAGCAAGAGAAAGGACACTCTGCCAGGGAACCCATTCTGGGAGTTTCCATAACTGCAGCCACTCCAGGTCAGCCATGCTAATGGACCAGCAGTACAAATTTATGCCAAATATCAATTGTCTTGCTTCCATACAAGTGTGCTTCCTGCTTGAAGAGGGCCAAGGCTATCTCACCTCTCCCCTTAAAATACAGAAGCGATTGCTTTGGCAATGTGGAGGGACATAAACAACTCCAGGGTATTTCCACTAGTGGAAACAGAAAGAGGTAGGGCCCAAATGTTATGGATGGAGTTTGAAATACATTTTTAATTTTTGTTGAATATAAGCGTATGCAGGTTTTGAACAGCCCTGGAAACAAATTATGGAAGTGACACTATGAACCATGAAGGAGAGGGAACTGACAGGTTCTTCTGCTTTGGGGTCTTATTCATATACATAAATTCTCCAAACTCCTTTCTCTACGCTCCAGGCTGATGAGGAGTGAATAACTTGGGTGGTCTAAAAAATCTTACAAGCAGTGGGGAAGGGCTCTAAAATTTTCTTTTAGTCAAAATGGTATGTTTATTTTATAACAGAAATATACACATGCACAATTTGAAAGGAAAATTAATATATGAAATTAGTTATACTAGCATAAAAGGATTCAGTGATTTATTTTTCATCTTTGCTCAATAAAACAAGGAGAATTATTTCTGTTTTTACGATACTTTCTAAAAATCTACCTCCCATTAATCTGTAAGCCACTACAAACAAAATTAACTGCCCTGTGTCCTAAGAAAACTTAAACTTTTGCCAGAATAAGTAGAAGCGCATTTTGTCAAATAAAGGGGAATCAATCCAAAATTGTTATCCAATCCCCAAACAGTTTTTGATTCCCTAAGACACTGCTAAACATGTAGGTATGAGCTTTTCATCAATAGTTGTCAATAAATATAAACAAATTCAGCCCAGCCTTAGTGTGACACAGTCGGACAGAGTGTGGGCTCTGGAGCCAAGCCACCTAGGGTCAGGTCCTGGCTCCCACATATACAGCTCAGGCAAGTGAATTCACTTCTCTGAGCTAATGACGTCCTTGATATTCCATTCAATGCAAAGGCACCTGGGAGAACTCCATCATCCAAGGACAAACTGGGCAGAAGAGAGAAAAAGTTCAAAATGCAATGATCCCTATTGTCCAGATTAGACACAGAAAGAAAACTCAGAACTCCAGTGGAGGAGGAGGATTTCAGAAAGGTTTGTTCATGGTCCAGATCTATTCTTAGCTAAGGAATAAGATGAATACCTAAAAGGTTATAATGCAATGCAAAAGCCTCCCAGATTTTTGCCAGCTCAGTGTGAATCACTCCCTGAGTCAGGACAGGACAAGGCACCCGCTCCTGCCCTTGAACAGTACGGTTACCTGAGTCAGAGCCTACTTTGAAAGGCTAAAACTGATCTCTATCTGGCATTCCAAGGGCAAGCCAATTTACCCACATGCGATCAACCACAGGTGAGTTCTTCTTCTATTCATAGATATCCTAGAAATAGGTCTGAAAACACAGAAGAGGCCCCATGGTGCTGCAGGAATGGCACATAGAAACTCCAGAACCACCACTTACTAGCTCTGAGCCCTTGAAAAAAATGTTAACCCCTCTGAACTTACCATTTCTCATCTGTAGAATGGGTGGCATAGAAGAGTGCCAGTTTTGAGGGGTGGCCAGAGTAAGAATGGACTGCAGCTGGCTCATAAAGGGAGCAGCCAAAAGGACAGGACAGAGGCCACACACGGGCCCAACACCGCGGGCTCTCACACCCCATGGCTTCTCCAGCTTCTGTGGCTGCAAAGGCCACTACTGAACCCGCAACATGGTACATCCATAGAGGAGACCAATGGGCTAGCTGGTGATGAGTTGACTCCCTTCCACCCTATAAAGAGCAGTATTTCATCCTGATTAGGAGTGACAAATATTTGGGGTGTGGATAGATCTATCTTTCTTGCCCGTGGGCCTCAGCTACCAGGACTCACAAAGTCTTCGCTTGACTGCTCCTGCTGAAATTCTAATCCTGCATAAATTCACTTTGGACAAAGAAATCCATTTTGCAGCAAAGAAGGTGCCCATGGGCACATGACTGTGCAAGCCACTGGTCCTACTACTTAGCACACCACTCAGATGCACTGGCTTGACAGAACATTGAAAGGATCTCTTGAAAACACGGCTAAGGTGCAAATGTAGACGGAACACCCTACACGGGTGAAACGCTATCCTCTGGGAAGCAGCATATACTCCTGATGTAAAATCAAGAGCCTTTATCTGAGGCTCACTCCCAATAAACAGAATACATACGTCTGGGAACAAAGCAGGCTGGGGGCCTGGGAGTGGCCTCACTCACTATTACTCCCAGCGTCACTGGAGAAATTTGTGTTTCCTATACTTGATACGTTAGGCTCTGTAGGGCTAGAGATGCTTCCATCACAGGACACGGTTTCTGCTACAGTTAAAGCTCTAGCTGCTGCCTGCCTAGTTACAGTAAGCTCCGCATCCCATAGCAGGCAAAGAAGTAGAGCTGTCTTACTGGCAAGTGGGTTTGAGCATGATCATCACGAGGAATTAGGGGTGCTGCCACGTAATGGGCAGGGAGGAATACAGATGACATATGATAGATATGACAGGTGATCCTCTGGGGTGTGTCTTGGTATTTCAATGCCCAGTTTTAACTGTAAATTGGCAAATGTAACCACCACAGCCTGATAAGGACATGGTAACCAGAGGACTCAGACCCTTCAGGCATGCAAGTCTGGCTCACTCCAACAGGCGAGCCACCTTGATTAGCAGAAGTGTGAGCCAAGGAAGGGGATTCTAGAAAGAGCAGCCAACAAAGAAGAGGATGAGTATCAGTTATGGCCTCAGGACCAGTTGCAACAGTGGGACTGTAGTTTGTCCCATTAACCCCAAAATTCTGACCAAGAAGAATCCCAGAGAAGTTGTGGGAGGATGAAGTAAGTTGAAAGTGAGAAGTAAGTGGATCTGAGTGGTACAGGGGGTGGACTGTAGCGGATGCTCTTGGCCATCCCACTCAGATCCCCATTGACCAGGCAGGCGTCCCCGTCCTCCTCCTGCTGCTGTGGCTGTGCGCTGCTAGGGCTCACGCCTGCACTCTTCTCTGGAGGGTTCCTCTTAGCTCACGGGAATGGCCTTATCTAGAGACACCTCTCCCACCTCCCCCCGGGGATACCTGTAACCCGCTGATGCAGGGGAATGAAAGTGGAACCCCCTCGCCTCAAGGCAGGAAAGCCTTTGTGGTACAATTCACACTCTTGAGTTCCATATGGGATTAAGTGGTCTTCATCTGCTCGGGCTGCTGTAACAACATCCCATAGACTGGGTAGCCTGTAAACAACAGAAGTGTTTTTTCTCCCAGTTCTGGAAGTCTGAGATCAGGGTGCCCGCACTGGAGCTCTGATGAGAGCTCTCTTCTGAGTCACAGACGGCTGCTCTCTTCTTGGATCCTTGCGGGATCTCTCCAGGGCCTCTTTTATAAGGGCATATTCTCATTCATGAGGGCTCCATCCTGATGATTTAATTACCTCCCAAAGGCCCCACCTCCTAATAGAATCATATGAAGGGTTAGAATTTCAACATATGAATTTTGAGGGGGACACAGACATTCAGTGCGTAACACTGGCTGAAGCCAGGCTTCTAAGACCACTTCTTTACCTAGTTTCTCTCTGGCTCGTACTGCTTCTCTTACTCCATTAGGGGTTTTCCATAAAAGCAATCCCCCAATCAATGAATATTTTTCACATACTCCCATCTGAGCCATGTTTCTAAGCACCCAACTTAATCCACTTACCCAGGATACATTTTTACGCATCCACTGTGTTTACAACCCCATATAACATGATCAAGGTATGAAAGCTTGAGTTTTTGTTTAGCAAATATCCACTCTCCTCCCCTTCCACCATGGGCAGAAAATCCTCCCATGCCCCACTGCCACGGATTGTATTTTTCTTTTCTTTTTTTTTTTTTTAAGATTTTATTTATTTATTTGACAGAGACACAGTGAGAGAGGGAACACAAGCAGGGGGAGTGGGAGAGGGAGAAGCAGGCTCCCCACTGAGCAGGGAGCCCGATGTGGGGCTCGATCCCAGGACCCTGGGATCATGACCTGAGCCAAAGGCAGACGCTTAACAACTGAGCCACCCAGGCGCCCCCGGATTGTATTTTTCAAAAACGGCTGCCCCACTATCTCCCATCCCTCGCGCACTTCTCACAGCATGACCTGAACACCCCTCCCACAGAGTGTTGGGATCAGCGTCTCCTCCCCTTGAAAGTGGCTTTTGCGGCTGTTTCAATCAAAAGAATGGCAGAAGTGACGCTATGTGATTTCCAAAGCTGGCCATAAAGACAATGTAGCTTCCACGTGGTTCTCTGAAACAACCATCATAGTTCTAAACCACCTTGTATGCAGTCTGACAGCCCTACAGCCCCCATGCTGAGTGAAAGCCCAAGCTAGCCCGCACAGAGCGACCGCTGGAGAAGTGAGAGAAGAGTGGAGAAGCCTGGAAACACCGGTCAACCCCCTGCTATACCAGCTCCAGTCGTCACCTGACCTGAGGCACCTGCCCATCTGAGCCCTTCCTGAACACCTGACCCAGAGACACCGCGAGAGACAAGAAAATAACTGCTATTGTTTTAAGCCACGAAGTTTCGGGGAAACTTCTTTCCTACCAGTGGTAACCAGGACATCTACTGTGATGTTGAGCTTTCCCAATGGAATCTGTATCTTGTACTTTTGCCATCACCATAAGAAGAGCATGTCTTAGGTATAAGCATGCCACTCATACAGGAAAAGTGAAAGATGTGTGTAGTAAGAAAACCTGCAACCAGCCCAGATCAGCAAACCTTCGACAAACTGACTTGCAAGATGCACAAATGAGAAATAAACACTTATAGCTGCATGCCACCGACATTTTGTAGGATTTTTGTCGTTGTTATGTAGCATTATGGCAATAACTGACCCAAAAGGAAAGATGAAAGCATTCCCTGTTCCCAAGGATAGGATACTTCATAATTTGTAATTAAGGAGGCTTTATGATTATTATCAATAAAAATCATGAAAAGAGCAGCATTATCCAATAACATCTTTATCCTGAAATTTTAATATTCTTCTCCTTTCTTAAGCCCAATTAGTGATACTGTTCCTTTTTCTGAGGCCCTAAAGGCATATGACAAATGACCTCATGGGCTTTAATTAATCAGCCTCTACAGAATGAAATGTTGTCACGTGCCTTGCATGACTCAAAGAAAAAAAAAAAAAAAGACAATGGATAGATAGAAAATCTTCCCAGCAACCATCAGCTAGAATGAGAAGCACCAAAAGCCAAGAATTAGTTTACAAGTCTCTTGGGATAAGAGATCAAGAATCCCACCAAAAAGGGAATGGGTAGTAATCCATCCAAGCAGTGTATTAGGGTTATAAGTAAAAAGGTATCAAGAGATTCATTTAACCCAGGAATATAGAAAATAAACTTCAATCCAAAAGAATAAAGACAATAGATATTTACCCACAGACCCTGAGGACCACAGTGAGGACCAAGAAAAAAGACAGAAGGAGCCAGGGCCCAGTTTTCCAGATCCAACCAAACCTCAAGCCCAGGCCTTATTCAGGGTTGGTCTTGGCCAAAAGGGCTGGGCTTCCCTGGGTCCAATGATCCAAATGAATGTTTGAAAATAATTGATAGTATACAAGGAGTAATTATTACCCAGTGCCTTTTTTAAATTGATTGGGGAAAGGAAATTTCATACCACATTACTCAATAAATCATATTTTGATTTTAAATGTTAATCTCACAAAACACTTGTCATTTGTGAAAACTGCAGTTACTAAGTACCCCCTGGGGCTTCACTAGATACTGAGTATATGAAAGTTATACATCTTTCTCTGGGCCATAAGTAGGACCAGATGGGGTACTGGAATTCTTACTCATCCTCAAATGGCATTAGGGAGACTGATGAGTCTATATTCAAACTTATTTCATCACACCAACCAGAGTGGCAAAGGTATTAAGAATATCAAAGCCTCTTAGAAAGACAATCTTGAAAATCTCCTAAGAAGATGAACTTGAGTCTGGCCTAATCAAACCAAGCATTTTATTACTATTACCCTAGACATTGAAGCACACAAAACCCACTGTTGAGGGATTTCGCAACAACAGCACAGTGACATGTTAAGCCAGATAACTCTTCACTGTGGGGACCTGTCCTGAGCACTGCAAGATGTTTATTTAGCAGCATCCCTGGCAGGTACCATCGAGATGCCAGGAGTATCCTGCCATCACCACCTCCATCATCACAACCAAAAACATCTCCAAAAACATTGCCAAATGTTCCCTGGGTGGCAAAATCACTCTCAGTTGATAACCAATGCATTAATGTGGTTTAGTCTTAAAGGGCCAGTTCCTAAAGGATGAAAGAGAAACAAACAAACAAAACAAACTCTTTGAGAAACAAAAGCCAATGTGACAAGGTTATATTACATCAGTGGTTCTCAAACTTTTTTTCTACCTGATAGATTCAAGTTCACAAGCACGGCACTGCTATGGACATGTTCGGATTCCGACATAATAGGACTATAGGTTAAGTGAAAAACTTCACCAGTTTATTCTGACCCAAGAAAGAATATTAAAGTGCATGTGAGTGAAAATGATGGATTATTGTTATGGACTGAATGGTGGTCCCCTCCCCCCACCAAAAGAAAGATATGGTGAAGTCCTAACCTCTGGTACCTCATAATGCGACCTTATTTGGAAATAAAGTCTTTGGGAATGTAGTCAAATTAAGTTAAGGTCATCAGGGTAGAGCCTAATCCAATACAGCTGACATCTTCATAAAAAGGAGACATTTGGAGGCACCTGGGTGGCTCAGTCGGTTAAATGTCTGACTCTTGATTTCGGCTCAGGTCATAATTTCAGGGTCCTGAGATAGAGCCCCATGTCAGGCTCCACACTGGGCATGGAGACTGCTTAAGATTCTCTCTCTCCCTCTCCCTCTCCATTTCCCCCCTTCGCATGGGCTCTCACTCACTCTCTCTTTTAAAAAATAAAAATAAAAAAGGAGACATTTGGACATAGACACAGACATGCACAGAGGGAGGGCTGTGTGAAGAACGGAGCAATGCTGCCACAAGCCAAGTAACATATGGAGCTACCAGAAGCTGGAAAAGACAAGGAAGTGTCCTCTTCTATAGACTTTAGAGGGAGTGTGGCCCTCTGGACACTTTGATTTTGGGCTGTTAGCTTCTAGAACTATGAGACAATAAATTTCTCTTCTGGGCCACCCGATTCGTGGTACCTTACTATAGCAGCCCTAGGAAACTAATAAATCTATATTAGTTCTAGGAAAAATTATTAAATTTATTTTATTTTTAACAACTAGTGAGTTCCAGGGCCCCTGGGTGGCTCAGTCAGTTAAGTGTCTGACTCTTGGTTTTGGCTCAGATCACGATCTCAGGGTTGTGAGATCGAGCCCTGTGTAGGGCTCTGTGCTGGGCGTGGAGTCTGCTTAAGATTCTCCCTCTCCCCTCCCTCTGCCTCTCCCCCCACTTCCCCACTTAACACTCTCTCTCTCTCTCTCTCAAAAAAAAAAAAAAAAAAAAAAACCCAAACACCAAATTAGTGGGTTCCATACCAAAACCTGCATACAGATGTTTATAGCAGCTTTATTCATAACTGCCAAAACCTGAAAATAATCAAAATGTCCCTCAGTAAGTAAATGGATAAACTGTGGGAC
This sequence comes from Phoca vitulina, assembly GCF_004348235.1. NCBI lineage: Eukaryota > Metazoa > Chordata > Mammalia > Carnivora > Phocidae > Phoca > Phoca vitulina. The sequence continues at coordinate 68,869,458 of NW_022589705.1, read as the reverse complement.
ATCCAGACAACAGAATTCTATACAATATTAAAAAGAAATGTTACAAAAAGACATGGAAGAATATTAAATGCATAGTACTAATGGAAAGAAGCCAATATATAAAGACTGTATACAGTATGATTCCAACATTCTGGAAGAGGCAAACTTTGGAGACAGTGGGAAGATCAGTGTTCACCTGGAGTGGAGGGAGGGGAGATGAATAGGCAGAGCACACAGGATTTTCAGGGTAGTGAAAATACTCTGTATGATATTATAATGATGGATACATGTCATTGTACATTTGCCCAAACCCACAGAATGTACAACCCCAAGAGCAAACCCTAAGGTAAACTACTGTAGTTTGGGTGATTATACATGTAAGGTTCATCCTTGGTAACAAACGTACCACTCTGGTGAGAGATATTGATAACAGGAACAGGGATATATGGGAAATCTCTGTACCTTCCTCTCAATTTTGTTGCAAACCTAAAACAGCTCTTAAAAAAAAAAAAAACCCAGTCTTTAAAAAAATTAGTAATCTGAAAACATCCATGTTTTACTAACTGTAGTAAATTACTTATAATATAATCACAACTGATCCAAGGCACGAATATGTCGCAACACAACAGTGAAAACTGCCACAGCACAGGATGTTCTGCATTGTGCCTCTGAAAAATTGGAGGTAGAACTTATAAAAGTTATTCATTTGGACCACATTAGTTTGGAATCAATAAAAATGGATACAAGGTAGTCCAACTACAAATGGCTCATCACTTCCTACAGGGCAAAATCCAAACTCTTTAAGCAGAGCATGGAAGCCCTTTACAACCTGGTCACAGCCCTTCTCCCAGACTCATCTTTGCCAAATCTTATCACACCTGTCCTGTTCCATGTGGAGCTGATCCAATGCCTCCCATTCTTTTTCTTGTCAAGGCATACACAGAAAATGATCATGTTTGAGGGTACACCGGGGTAAAGAGACAAAGATCAGCAAATTGGCAAACCTGCACCTATTTAAGTCACCCCAGAATACCACAGCACCCCATGCCATTGGGAAGTTCTGCTCTAATTCACCATGATCCTTCTTGCCTTTGTTTTCACATGAGAAAGCCCTACCTCTTAAGTTCACCACTCCTCTACCTCCCAAGCTGCTATTTATCCTTCAAAACCCAGCTCACTTACCATGTTGTCTGTGATACATTATACATTGCCCACCTCTATTCTGCTATACTCACACTGCACCCAGTACTGAGATCTGTGTCGTGGCCCTTGCCATCATGCTGGATTGCCATTGCAGCAGCCCCACCTAGAATGTGATCTCTGGCGGGGGGGGGGGGGGGGAGGAGGGAGGGAGGGGGTCCAGGGACTACTAGGGACAAAATAAGTCTACACCGACTCAACAGATATTTATTGGCTTCCTATTAGAGACAAAGCATTGGACCAGTTGTAAGGATTCAAGAGTGACCAAGGACAGGGAGGGTCTCTGGCCTCCTGGAGCTCACAGGCTAGTGGGATTAATGGACATTAAACCAGAACTCACACAATTCATTATTTAATTACAATGGTGGGGCATGTCTCAAAAGAAAAATACAGGCATCAATGAATGTATATAGCAAGTGGACCTGATCTATTTTGAGAGTCAGGGAAAGCTGCCTTCAAGGGACGGCACATAACAGATAAGCTCTGAAAGATAAATAGGAATCAACTAGGTGAAGGGTTGAATGTGTGTTAAAGAAGCATTCCATGTTCCAAACCAAGCATTCTGGTATGATATCACATCCATAGGATCTGAACCTAGGCAGATCCCAAGTAAATATTTATTGAATTAATTTATTTTTAATTTTTGAGTACCTTAACCACTTTGTCCCTAAATGAGTTCCTCCAAAAAATTATTATTATCTTAGAAATCCTTTTCAATAATTCAAATGTACAAATATTTATTGAAACATCATTATATGCAAGTGTCTAAATGCTCAAGGCAAAACGAGACTTTTCCAGGTGAAGGAGACAGAGAAAGTGTTTTAAGCAAAGTAGAAACCACAGGAAAATCATGGAGGCAAGAGAGCACACAGTGTGGTCTGGAAAGAATGTGGAATTTAGTTCAAAAGAAGTATGAGGCCTTAGTAAGGGATAAAGAGATTGGGGTATTAGTTATCAATTGCTGAATAAGAAATTATCCCCAAAGCTGAGAGGTTGCAACAACACACATTTATTATGTCACAGTTTCTGTGGGTCAGGAAACTAGGCAAGGCTTAGCTGAGTCTCCTTTACTAGCTTCAGGGTCTCTCACAGATGGCAATCAAGATATCTTCTGGGGCCAGAGTCATCTCAAGGCTCAACTGAAGCAGTAACTGCTTCCAAGATCATCCATTGGTTGTCCGCACTCACAAGATTCAGTTCCTTGTGGACTATTGGACTGAAAGACTCAATTCCCTGCTGGCTGTTGGCCAGAGGCCATACTCAGTTTCTTGCCATGTGGGCCTCTGTAGCCTAGCAGCTGACTTCATCAAAGGCCACATGAGAGAGAGTCTGCTGGCAAAACAGAAGCTATAGTCTTTTGTAACCTAATAATGGAAGGAATATCCCATCACTTTTGCCCTATTCTATTCACTGGAAGCAAGTCACTAGGTCCAGCTCATACATAAGAAGTAAGAGGAAGTGAAGGTCATTGGGGGTCATCGTATAAGCAAGTCTAACAAGCACCATACCATGTAGAGTCTTGAATGCCAGTGACGGGAACTTGCATTTTACTAGGTAGTAGGATGCCAGTGAAAGTTTGGGGACATAGAAGTAACATGATCAGAGATTCTCCACAGGAAGATCATCTCCATAGATTACACAATGCTGTGCAGGATGGTTTGGAGGCAGAGTGTGATTGGAGTTGGGGAAATCAATTAGGAGGCCAATACTCTAAATAGTGAAGGCCTAAACCACTACCTACTTTTAACATACATCATATATTATAAATACAAGAACCTCATGAGATAATCAAGTCAACTACTGTCCCCATTTCATAGGTAAGGAAATTAAGGGTTAGAAGTTAAACACCTTGTCAACCAATATTGAAAAGAAGGCCAGAATGCAAAGGAAGAGTCTGATAATACTTGAAAACTGTCAAGCGGGGTTGGGGATGCAGAGGGAGAAGAAAAAGAAGGATTTGTCAAAGCTTCAAGTTTTCCAACAAGGATGAATAGGAAGAATGTGGTTCACAAAAATCAAGAGGCAGGAAGAAGCATTGGTATGGATGTAGGACGAAGGATAATGGAACTTGGAGTCTGTGGCACTGAGGAAACAACCAGGTAGACAAATCAGCATCCCTTGGAAATGGCAATCTGGTGTTGGGGTGGGGGGGGAAGTCCACATGGGAATGTCAGATGAAGCCATGGGAGTGCAAAGAATTTCTAGAAAAGAGAAAAGGAAGAGAGGGCAAGGGTCAAAATCACGGGACCTGCCACTTCTAGAGAAGTCAGAGTAGGAAGTACAGGAGGCAAAAGTAGGGAAGTTAAGAAGAGAATCAAGAGGCCCCAGTTTCAGGAAACCCTGAAAAAGAACACTTCAAGAAAAAGGGGAACACCAGAACCAAATGCTACAGTGAGCCTAGAAGATGACAGAGGTCACTGAAAAAGGTCATCCATGCCACTTGAAGGAATTTCCATGGAAAGGAGTGGAAACTAGATTATGGCACAGGAATGAGGGCATGTGAGGTGTGGGGACAGACCAAAAATGAGTATCTTCAAGGAAATGGGTGGCAAAGGCAAGAGTGGCCTAGAGTAGCAGCTTGAGAAGGGGACAGAGGACTGCCCTGGGCAAGAAGAGAACTGAACGCGGCTACAGTAGGGGATGGGGATGGGGGGATTGGAAGAAAGACCAAGTACAAGAGAAAAGAAAGGATGATGCCTGCTTGTTGTGTGAGATTCCCACAGGCTCAGGCAAACATAAACATAATGACAGGATTTCGAACTAGGAGCAGAAGTCATCGGGATCTCCTCCTATTCCTGACTCCTCAATTACTGCCACCCGCTCTTATGTGCCCATCCCATGAGCACAGGGTTTCCTTCCCTTCCCTTCCTCATCTAAACTCCCTTGAGGCCAGCTTGTCAACTTGATGGTTTCAGGGTGCTGTCACACCTGGCCCCAGCTCACCCCTCCAGCCATAACCCTACCCTGCCCCACCCCACCCCTACACATACTGTATGCTCTGGCCATTCTGAACCTTGTTCATTCTTCAAAGATGTGATGCTCTCCCCTCTGGCCCTTGGGGTGTCCTGCATGTTGTGTTCTCTGCTTGGAATACTCTTCTCACACCCTTCTTAACGTGACCCTCTCCTTATTCTTCAGATTTCAGCTGAGATGTAATTTCCTCCAGGAAGCTTTCCTGGTGCCCATGTAATCCCAGAGGACAGTAAACTCTGTGTCATAATTGCCTATTTATTCATTGGCCTTCTATGGGACCAGAAGCTCTGTGAGAGGAGAGGCTATGCCTATGTTATTTACCACAGCCTCAGTAGTAGTTTCTCAGCATTACTGTATTGAAGGGACAGTAGAAGCTCTAGGACATTTGTCATTATCTGCACCCAGCCTGCCCTTCAGGACTGAGGCCCACATTGCCACCACTGCTGATGGCTCTCAGCTGACTCCACCTCTAGGCACTGCTCTGGACCGCAGGGGTTGCCTCCACCACTTTGCTTGGGGCAGTTCTTGTGCCCACTGACTGCTGGATACAGGGCTATAAAGGCTGGTCCCCTTGTCTCTATTCTGAAAGGTCATCTCAGTTCCCAACCCTCCCGTGGGATCAGCTGAAGCTTTCGTTGTGACTACATCACACCTCAGATTCCCCCTCGACCCAATCCTGCCTCCCTCATTCCCCCACTTCTATTGATCCAGAGAACATTCCTAAATAAACCTCCTGCCTGCAAATCTCCCTGAAACAAGTTGATAAACAGAAATGAATTCTGTCCAAATCACTCTCCAATACAAGGATGCCCACTACAATATTTCTAGGTCAGCCTCTAGAACGGTGGCATATATGGGGTCACAGGGAGATACTGATTGAATGAATCAATGTGGTCATTTGGTCCTTGAATTCTTCTGGTGACCCTCACCACACATGTGGTGAGTGATTGAAGTGACTATATTTCTTTGGAAGTAAGAAAAATCGATCTAAGGAATTTTCATAGTTCCTTCAGCTGGTCTGTTACAATGCATTGATCTGAGCACAGCATAAGTGAATTCCGCTGCTAGCTATTGCTAGAAAGGAAAGCAGATTGCCAGTGCTTGTTTTCAGAGAATGTGTCTTTAGACCAAGATTCTCCAAGCAGGGACCGTGCCGACCAGGCGCCTGGTGCCACGAGTCTAGCTGGAAATCACATACAGAGACTCTGTGATGGCAAATGTCCAGTGAGAATCATGCTTCTGAAAGAGCTGATCCATCAGAAGTTGATGAACCCACAAGGCTATGTTCAGAGATTAAGGGCCCTATTGAGGGCTTACAAAATGGTAAAGGGCACAGAGGACAATTGAGCAGCTGAGGCACACCTGGCCAGCCCTCACGGAAGGGTGAATGTTCCTCCTGCTGGAATGTGAACAACAGGTACCACACTCGGAATTTTATGTTGCGATCGGTGAATTCAGCCACCTGGTTGATCTTCTCTTTGATCTGCCTTCTAGGTCAACCACCTTCACCTCTGTACCAACAATGCTCTCACCTCTACCCCAGTGATTGCAGCTATGACCCATGGAGATAAACGGAAAAGGAAGAAGAAGGTCATTTTTTGTGTCCAGACCAAGTGGTGATTGAAAGTGTACCTTTCGCCTAAGGATCTCCTAAACACGTTTACAGCGTACTTCACTCATTCCCACCACTCTTCTCTAAGGTGCTATTGTTCCCCTTCCCGAGATGCAGTGACCTACGGCCCAGAGAAGGCAAGTCACAGGCTTCAGTGAAGCCACTGGGTGCCAGAAACCCAACTCGGAAATCCCAACTCTCAGCCTGTCTTGCAGGGCTTACTGTTCCAGAATGCTACACTACCCCCAAAACAGGCAGCTAAAGACCCACTAAACCTCTGGTTGGTTCTCATTCTGTTTCCAAGAATTCACACCTGGGCATGTTACTGCCCCTTTCTTTGCTTCCTCATATAAATAAGATGTCATCTCCACCTCTTGCTCTCTTGAAAGTAAGCAAGTTAACAAAATGTGTAGCGACTTAGAAAAGAGTAGTGGGAATGAGTGCATTACACCGTAAACATATTTATTTATAAGCATTTCTTAGAAACCTCAATTCAGGCTATATCTAAAGTTATTTCTCATAGTAATTCAAAACTACTATTATGGACAGAGATTATTGAAGATGTAATTAATTAAATTAAGATGAGAGATTATCCCGGCATAGAGCGGGCCCCTGGGCCAATACAACTGGTGTCCTTACAAAAGGGGGAAATTTGAGCACAAACATACACACAGGGAGAACGCCATGTGAAGACACAGCTTTGTTGCCACAGGCCAAGAACTACCAGAAATAGGAGGAAGGCCTGGAATTGATCCTTCCCTAGTGCCTTTGGAGGGAGTATGACCCTACCGACACCTTGGTTTTGGACTTCCGACCTCCAGAACTGAGAGACAGGAAAGTTGTGTCATTCTAAGCTAAGCCGCCCACTCTGTGGCCCTTTGTTACAGCAGCCCTAGCAAACCAATATGACCATAGCACTCAGCGTATCTCCAAAGTCTATGGCTTCCAAACCCCTACAGTGCTCACAGCCTACCTGTTTACAACCACAGGGGAAAGGGAAGAGGAGAGCTGAGTAATGGGAAGAAGGAGTTTGGACATACGGGGTGTGTTAAACTAGGCAGAGTGGGGAGAGAGAAGAGAGAGGGAGAGAATGCAAAAACTCAGACAGGGAGCTCAGGACAGGACCTGGCAGGGACAGGATGAGAATGATGACCTTCCACAGCTCCTGCAACTCCACAACGCAGAGGCCACAGCTGTGTCTCCCTTTGTGTGAGTTGCCACCTGCTGTTACCACCAAGTGAGGGAACACAGCCACCCCAGGAGAGGGATGTGACCCTCACATTCCCCCATCGCCCAGCTGCCTTCCTTCCTTCCTCTCTCAGCCTCAGGTGGTCCTGGCCTGCCAGCACGGGGAGGAAGCAGGTGCAGGCAAGGAGGTGAGCCCATCCCTCCTGCAGCTCCCAGGCTGACTGATGCTCCTGCCTGAGCATGAACAGAGGAGGGAGACCAGGCTGTTCCGGAAACACGAGTGACATCAAGCCCATTAATCATAACATTTGCAAATAAAATACAGGTCTCTGGGGTCATGTATTTGTTGAGAACCTACAATGTGGAGAGACTGCATCGTGGGGCGACTAGATGCTGTAAGACTCAAAGCATAAGTGACAAATTCCGTAAATCCTCCTACCACCAAAGGCAAAATCGCGGACTCCCTGCTATGTCTGTCCCATTGTCTGATTCCTCCAGCAATCCGGCTTTCCCTGACCCCGTTTGGGGCAGTACACCCCATGCGGATGCTTTGGCTATAGAGTCAAATTTTAGAAGCAGGGGAAGATTTGGGGTTATGCACAACATGTAACTGAGGAATAATCACAGGCGGTTTCATGCCATAGACTCAAGGAAGAAACCTCCTCAGACTGTCAATAGGAATGGCTCTGGTATAAAGGAGATAAATAGCTCCGGCTTAAAACTGTGTCTGTCGGTATTTTAATTCCCTTTTTTTTCCGATTAAGACCCAAGTCTATGTCTCAACTCAGCCTTTCAGTAAGGCACAAAGGAGTCTACTAGACTGGGGGTTCTCAACCGTCATGGAGCCCCAAGCTGAGAAATATAATCCCACCCCCGGTCAGCAGCCAGGATTCACCCCAGTGGTGTTATGGACTAAACTGTATCCCCCCAAAACGCATATGCTGGTGTCCTAACCCCTAATGTGATTGTATTTGAAGACAGGACCTCGAAAGAGATAACTAAGGTTAGATGAAGCCGTAGGGAATGGGGCCCTAATCCCATAGGAGCGGTGTCCCTAGAAGAAGAAGAAGAGCAGATACCAGGGAGACATGCGCACAGAGGGAAGGCCGGGTGAGGACACAGAGAGAGGAGGGCTGTCTGCAAGCCAAGGAGAGACCAAACTTCCTAGCACCTTGATCTTAGACCTCCAGCAGCAGAGTTGTAAGAAAATACATTTGTTGTTCATGCCACCCAGTCTGTGATCCTCTGCTGTGGCAGCCCCAGCAGAGGTAATAAATGGTAAAGTCTCAGCTTTCAGTCAGTCCGTCAGCAAATATTTACTGAGCACCTACTCTATGCACTCTTCTGGTTACCCAGGATAGAGCAGTAAACAAAAGGCACAAAGCCATGGGCAGGGGGGATGCTGGGAGCCCTCACAAAATTTGGGAAGCATGGGACACTGGCTTCTGTGCCCTGGTCCCCAGCACTTCCTCCCTCCCACACCTGTGGCTCTCAAAGTGGCACTGGGAATTTGTTAGAAATGCACATTCTCAGGCCTCACCCCAACTTCTTGGATCATCAATTCAGGGAATACAGACAGCTGGGCCTGCAGGTGATTCTCAGGCAATGAAAGTGTGACAACCACTGGCCTACTGTCCACAGTGTCCACCCTGACCCAGAAGCAGCTTTCATGGCCTCCTCCCCATCCTTCCCCATTACCCTCCCCCCACCCCGCTTCTGAGCGCCAGGCTCTGTGAAGTGCTCCATCCACTGGCTCCAGGCCCTCAGCACCCACCAGGTTGGCACAGTCATCTCCAAGCTCCTGAGGAGGAAACTGAGATTCAAGGAAGCTTCACCTCTTCCCAAAGACCCATGGCCGGCCAGTCATGGGTTCCGGATGCTGAAGGCCAAACAGCATGCTTCTTCCTCAGGCCCCTCACTATCTTGTTCTCTCTTCCAATTACCCTCACTCTCTTTCTTTTTTTTTTTCTTTCTTTTTTCTTTTTTTTAAGGCCCTTCCAATGCACAACAGTCAGATCCCTCCTGGCCTAACAGGGCTCAGCTCACCTTTCCATGGTTTAGCAATTATCTGCATTTTGATAGTAACACTTACTGATTTCTACAGGATGTCAATTCACAGTTTAACACAATGACCTCCTCCCTAGTGCACAGCATAGTACCAAATGTACTATATACATCTGGGGGAAATGGGGTATTCTTCCCTTCTTTATAAGGAAAAGGTACTAGAAAGAAAAAAAAAAACTTTAAAAATCCACTACTAGTTAGGGAAGCAGGAGTCTGAGTGTTGTCAAGTGATATTTTCTATAGCCATTTTAGACTTGCATCTGGGAACAGAAACACCTGAATGAACAGGGCTTTCGGCCAGCAAAGGCACAATGCCTGGGAAAGAAGCAGGCAGGGGGGTGGCAAAAAGTGCCTGCTCTAAGCCCATAGTTAACAAACAAGGGGACATATTAGTGAGGATATGGAGAAACAGGAACCCTCATACACCACGTTACTCCAGTAACGTCACTTGGAGCAACCACTTAGGGAGAGGGTCCAGGAAAACAAACAAATATAAATGGGGAAAACAACTGGGAAGTTTATTAAAGAGTGAAAAATAACCTTATCAGAGGACCCCGCAATTCTCCCTCCTAAGTATCTACTCAAGAGAAATGAAAACATTTGTCCACATAAAGACTTGTATGTGAATGTCCACAGCAGCATTATTCGTAAGAGCCCGAAGGTAGACACAGCCCAAATGTCCATCGACGTGTGAGTGGATAAACGACATGTGGGCTATCCACACCCTGGAGTACTATTCAGCCATAAACAGGAACCAATGACTGATCACCTGCTACACAATAGGAATGGCTTTCGAAAACACTATACTAGGCAAAAGAAGCCAGATGCAAAAGGTCACATACTGTATGATTCCATTCACATGCATGCCGAGAAAATGCAGCTCTGTAGAGACAGAAAGTGGACTCGTAGTGGCCTGGGGCTGGGGGCGCCCGAGATCTTCCAGGGGGACGGAAATATTCTACAAGTGGTTGTGGGGATAGCTGCACAGCTCTGAAGTCCTTATAGTGCACGTTTAAACTTGGTGACTTGTATGATATGCAAATTACACTTCAACGAAGCTGTGCTTCAATGTGGGGATGTTGTGAGTGAAAGCACCTGAGTGGCACAGGCCTGAGCTGCTTGATCTGCTGCAGTGAAGGCTTACTGACCCTAACACACAAGTGGGCCCCGGGGAGAAGAGCGAATGCTTGCATTGGTTTCTTCCTGGATAAATGCCTTGAGACAACCCTGGGGGACAGTTCCACTGGAGCAGAAGTTCTGCTGCTGAGCAAATACTCCCCGAGGAACGCCAGGCAGAGAGAGGCCCACGGTGGCCCAGCCGGGAGCAGAGAACCCGAGATGGCACCAGGGCGAGGCGTGCCCAGGGCGAGGCGGGTAGGGCGCGTGGCTGAGTGAGTCTGAGGGACGCACTGCCCCCCAAGAGACAGGTGTGGCAGATTCACAAGGTGCAGGTGGGCTCTTATGAGGCTGTCCCAGAAGAACCCTGAAGGGGGTCTGCTGCCTAAAATATAAGAGGAGGGACAGGCAGGGATTTCTGACATGAGTCATTAAAAATAAAGAAATGCTTTCTTCTTGAAAATAAGGAGCCGAAAGCAGGAAAGGATGAGGGGGTGGGGGAATGCTGATCCCACTTGTAAGCACCGCTGTAAGTACATTGAAGGACATGCTACTGTCAAAGTGGATTTCTTTATGGTGGCATAGGCTTCCCTGGTTTGCTTGCTTTTCATTAACCACAAACATACAGTATCGACACTTGTCCCTTACCTGTCATTCATGGCAAAGGGACTGGAAAAGTCAGGATCTACTTGAGTGACAACTACTTCTAAAGTTTCAGCAATGGAAATACAAAAGGGAACTCGAAGACAACTAGATTCTTCTTACACTTTGCTTTCCTTCTACCTTACACACTAAATAGCTAAAGGCATTGATGGGACAAAGTCCTTCACCCACTGCAGCACTCAGAGTCTCTGGAAAACACGAAAGCCACCCCTAGCTTATTTTAATAAACAGCTACAGGCAGGGTAAAAATCAACATGGTTTTGAGAATAAATAAATGATTCTCATCCCTTAAGGAGAGGAATTTATTTAACGCTGTAGGTTTTATCTCGCATGACCTGCCCATCATGAGCCCGGGAAACTATCATTTATGTATCCAGTAAATGCAAAATTGATTAACAGGTCAGTGTAAATGTCAGTTTGGGGGGTTCAATAAATGTAGTTCCACAAGGGTCAGTTTTTGCCCAGTACTATTTAACATTTTCATTAAGTACTTGCTGACAGAATAGGTGAGAGAATTAAAAGTGTATCATTAAAACTGCCAATTTAGGAAAAAAAATAGTTAAAATACACACAAGTCTTGACAAGCTAGAAGACAGAGAGAAACCATTTGGTATTCTCAGGGCTCTGCTTGGTTCAAAACAGGTGCTCGATAAATGTTGGCTGACTGAATAAATGGCAACAAAAGAGAAGACCAGCATACATGACTCCCTGAAGAAGGAAAAGGTACCCATTCACAGGTTTTCATGGATACCTACTACACATTTTAAACCCAAACTAAAATTTCTTATAACAATGTAACCATAAATCACCAAAAGCAAGATCAACATATCAATAATGCACATAAATTTAATTTAACTGACGAGAGCCAATATTATAGAGAACATGCACAATAATTCAAAACGTAGTGCACCCTTTGTTATCCTTTTCCTTAAGTACAGTCAGAGAGAGAGATTGTTGGTGGGTATCTCCCCCCACCACCCCAGTTGTGAATGAGAAGGCAGGAAAAGTATAGGAGAATGACCACCAAACAGTAAGTCTTAGCAGAAAACAGCAAACAAAGGGGCAGCTGGGTGGAGAAAAAGACAGTCACACCTAAGCCAACCCCTGGAACCACAAGTTCTGCATTTGTATGTGGCTGGCTCACACCCAAGCAGGATGGGACAGGAACCAAAGCTACAAGGACTCACTAGGACACCAGACCCTCCTCCCTCTGAGCAGCTGAGTGGCTCCTGCAGGTTTTGTTTGGCTACATTTTTAATTAGAAAGAAAAAAAGAAAGTTTCCTGCTGATGGCTATCCTACTGAAAGTCTCAGCCCATGGCCCACCTTCTAGAAGAACTTAACAGAAATACAGACTCTCAAAAAAAAAAAAAAGTACAGACTCTCGTGCACAAAGGAGAGGATTCAAGGGTAGCCAGATAAAGAAGTAGAGGAATCAAGAAAACTTTTCTAATGCTCTTTTTACTAAATAATAGTCCTGGATTAGAACTGTCCTCAGTTGGGAATGCAAGCTGGTGCAGCCACTCTGGAAAACAGTATGGAGGCCACTCAAAAAGTTGAAAATAGAGCTACCATACAATCCAGCAATTGCACGACTGGGTATTTACCCCAAAGATACAAATGTAGGGATCCAAAGGGGTACATGCACCCCGATGTTTATAGCAGCAATGTCCACAATAGCCAAACTATGGAAAGAGCCAAGATGTCCATCAACAGATGAATGGGTAAAGAAGATGTGGTGTATATATACAATGGAATATTATACAGCCATCAAAAGGAATGAAATCTTGCCATTTGCAACAATGTGGATGGAACTGGAGGGTATTATGCTGAGGGAAATAAGTCAATCAGAGAAAGACATGTATCATATGACCTCACTGATATGAGGAATTCTTAATCTCAGGAAACAAACTGAGGGTTGCTGGAGTGGTGGGGGGTGGGAGGGATGGGGTGGCTGGGAGATAGACGTTGGGGAGGGTATGTGCTATGGTGAGCGCTGTGAATTGTGTAAGACTGATAAATCACAGACCTGTACCTCTGAAACAAATAATACATTATATGTTAAAAAAAAGAAGATAGCAGGAAGGGAAGAATAAAGGGGGGAAAATCGGAGGAGGAGACGAACCATGAGAGACTATGGACTCTGAGAAACAAACTGAGGGTTCTAGAGGGGAGGGGGGTGGGGGGATGGGTTAGCCTGGTGATGGGTATTAAAGAGTGCACACACTGCATGGAGCACTGGGTGTTATAGGCAAACAATGAATCACGGAACACTACATCAAAAACTAATGATGTAATGTATGGTGATTAACATAACATAATAAAAAAAGAAAAGAACTGTCCTTGGTAAAAAATAAATAAATACATACATACATACATACATACATACATATATAAATAAATAATTTAAAAAGCAACAAATAAGGACTCTTCAACAAGAAGGAAAAAATGCAGGGAAGAATTCAAACAGTTCTGTTCTCTTAAAGAAACTTTTTTTTTTTTTAAGATTTTATTCATCCATTTATTTGGCAGAGAGAGAGAGATCACAAGTAGGCAGACAGGCAGGCAGAGGGAGAAGGAGAAGCAGGCTCCCTACTGAGCAGGGAGCCCAATGCTGGGATCATGACCTAAGCCAAAGGCAGACGCTTAACCAGCTGAGACACCCAGGAGCCCCTCTCTTAAGGAAACTTAAAAAGAATATCACCAGGAAAAGAAAAACAAAGAGATCAAAGCTGTGTGATCATAGTCAATATGACAGAGCTAAGGGAGAAATGAGGAGAAAAGCAACACCAACTCAGCACTTGAAACTGCCTGAGAAATTTCCAGAAGCAGAATTAACATTCCAGAAAACATAAGCTATGGTGAGGAGTCCTGACTTAAGAGGAAAGGGAAAAAATCACCTAGAACGCAAAGGGAAAGGATTAAGAGAAGGATAAAGAGAAATCATGGAGGATAGAGGGCAGAGAAGCTTTGTTTACTGCAAACAAGTACATTCACTTCTAACAGAAAGACCCAGTTTTGCTAATGGGTAGATAGTAGGGGGAAGGTCCAGTGCAATCCACAAAACAGAGCTCAGGGGTAACAGAGACCCTATGCACCTGGCAGAAGAAAAAAAAGAAAGTCCTCTCTGGAACAGAGCATGTTCATCTTGGGCCTCAAAGAATTCCCACAAATTACAAGACAAAACACCTACACGCTCTAGGAAACAACATGAGCAGAAGCAGATAAGACAAGATTTGCAACATTAAAATTATGAAATGCAAATAATAAAACAATCATGCTGACTTTGTTTAAAGAAATAAAGTACCAGCCTGACAATATTTGCCAGGAATAAGAATCTGAAAATGACATCAACGATTTGAAAAATAACCAAAGAAAAACTCCAGAATTTTTTAAAAGGCACAAAAGATCAATGGCTAAGTTTAACAACAGATTAGACATTGTTGAAGAGAGAATTAGTGAAAAGGTCCAAAGACATTACCCAAAATATTTCAAGGAGAGATAATACCAGAAAAAAAATACAAAAGAGAAATTAGGATACAGAGGGGATAAGGTCCAATATACATTTATTCAGAGTCCCAGAACAAGAAGAGAGAGAATGGGATAGAAGTGATATTTTGTGTGTGTATGTGCATGTGCGTGTGTATGTGTGATAATTTTTTTAAGTTTTTATTCTAATTCCAGTTAATTAACACAGCGTTACTTTAGTTTCAGGTGTAAATATAATGATTCAACAATTCCATACATCACCCTGTGCTCATCACGACAAGTGCACCCCTTACTCCCCATCACTGAGAGCTTTCCAGATGCCAATCACAGATTCAAAAAGCCCAATGAAACCGAATCACAAGAGAAAAGAAACCCACCTCCAGACACATGATACAGTAAAACTTCATAAAATTAAGACAAAGAAAATATCTTAAAAGCAGCCAGTGGGGGAGGTTCGGCAGGGGGGACAGATTACCTTCAGAGACTGGCAGGTATCTTCCCAATAGCAACAGTGGAGGCCAAAGACAATGGAATGATATCCTCACTGTATTAACAGGAAACAACTGCCAATCTAGAATTACAGTCTCAGTGAAAACATCTTTTTTAAATAGGAGCAAAATAAAATCATTTTCAAACAAAAACAGGGAATTTGCTATCAGGAGATACCCATTAAAAGAAATTCTAAAGAATGTTCTTCAGGTGGAGGAAACGTAATCCCAGATGAAAGATCTGAGATGCAGGAAGGAAAAAGAGCAGAGAAAGTAACCAAGAGGTGGACAGAACTAAATTAACACTCTTTGAATAAAACAGCAAAAATGCCTTGTGAGTTATTTTTTTAAGAAGCAATAAAATTCAGGACAACCATAATTTATAATCAGGAGGGAGGTAAACAGAGTGAATGTGTTCTGAGGTCACTGTACCATTCAGAAGGAGGGTAAAAATATTTATTAATTTTAGGCTTTGATGAGTAAACTATGCATGTTGTAACTTCCAGAGTAACCACTAAAAGAATATAAATAGAGTGCATACATTCAGAACGAGGAAAGGAGAAATGATGGAATGATATAACTGAAAACAAGGGGAAAAAGGGAAAAAAATAAAACATAGACATAAGCAGAACAAATAGCAAGCCCTAACAGGAGATGTAAACCCAAATAGCTCAGAGGTTAACATTAACCGTGAAGTAAATATTCCAGCTAAAAGTCTGATTGTCAGGCTGAATAGAAAACACAGTCCAGCTATGTGTATGCCATCTGCAAAAGACCCATGTAAAATATAAAGCTGTAGAAAGCTGGAAAAGGTAAATAATGCCAATACCAAAAGAAAGTTGATACAGATATCAGATATGTACACAAATATATAATATTCATACTATATATATACATATATATCACACAAAATATTTTCATTCTCATTAAGGCACCACCCTGAGCAAAAGGAAGGCTGGAGGTGGGCTTAAAGAAAGACAAAGAAAGGCCACAGTGGGAGAGGGTTGGGCATGTTTGTAGGCTCAGAAGAATAATCCAGCAGAAGAGGCAAAACTGGGGATGCAAGGGGGAAAGGACACGATGTTCCTGAGCGGACGAGCAGGGCGAGGATCCAGCACGCGAGCAGAGAGGCTGGCCGTGAACAAAATCACAGCCAGGAGCTGTCCGAAGTTGGGCAGAAAGGCATGGCTGGGTGCTATGGGGGCAGATGCTATAAGATGTTGTGGGAAGGAGCTTCTCTTCTGATTGCTTGCATGCTCTCAAAAAAATAGGAAACAAGGTCATCATGAAGAATGAGAGCAGAAAGGTCCTGCTGGAAATGTTTGGAGAGAGGATGTGAGAATGAGCACCTAACATTGGAGCTCCATCACCATTTGCCACGTGAATGAGCGAATGGCGAGTAAATAGTGCAGAACTGTCCAGCAGTGCAAGGGTCCACCTGAGCTTAGTGGTCATACATTTAAAGTGGCTGCGTGTTTTTCTCCAAGCTTGTCCTTTTGGGCTTATCGCCACACAGAGACAAGCCTGGGGACAAACCAACAAGCTGAGGAGGGCAGAGTAGAAGAATCCTGTTAAGCCGATAACCCCACTACCCCTTTGGCTTCCTCTCCCTCTTGGCTTCTTGTGCGTGAACAGTAAGCATCGTGTTTTCATCCACTGGTGTCCAGGGTGTGTGCTGCTTGCTGCTAGGCTCGTCCTAACTGATGCTGTGTGACTGACTACCCCACCCCCAAAGGTCTCAACAAAAAGGACATGCATCACTTTGGTGTCTCCGGGACACAAGGTCCACACCAAACCACCTGAGGATTCAGACTTCTGGGATTCCTCTCCTTTTCCTTCAGCCCCATCACAGCATCAGTGCAAGCCAGCACGTGACATCTACCTCAGAGCTCAAGCCAACCCACGCAGGTGCCCGCGTGACAACAGACATATTTTGCCTTGGTTCCCATGTCCGGACCTCCTCCTTCACCCCCAACAAATTACCCCAAACTTATTGGTATAAATGACAGCCGTTTTACTAAACTCGTGGATTCTGTGGGTCAGGAACTTGGGCAGAGGGCAACGGAGACAGCTTGTCTCTGCGCCACTATGTCTGGGGTCTCAGCTGGAAAGACTCAAATCGCTGGGGGGAACCCAAGCAAATGGCTGGAGACGAGGACCACATGGAGATCTCTTCACTTACAATCTGACACCCAGGCTGGGATGACTCAAGGAGCGGCCCCTCGCAGCTGCTGACCAGAGCACCTCCACTGGGCTTCTCCGTGTGGCTTGGGTCGCTCAGACTGCCATGTCCTGAGGGGGAGCATCAGGCCTTCCTAGCCTCATGTATTAGATTCCCTTTGCTGCTATAACAAGCTACCACCAACTGAGTGCTTTCAAACAATACAAATTCATTATTTTACAGTTTGGAGGTCAGAAGCCCCAGATGGGTTTCCCTAGGTTAAAACTGAGGTGGTGGCAGGGTCACATTTCTTCTGGAGACTCGAAGAATTTGTTCCTTTACCTTTTCCAATTTCTAGAGGCCACCTGCATTCCTTGGCCTGTGGCCCCTTCCTCTGCCCTCAAAGCCAGCAGCGCAGCATCTTCAAATCTCTCTTTGCCTCTAACACCCTTGCCCACCTCCTATGAGGACTCTTGCGGTTACACTGGGCCCACTGGATAATCTTTCCATCTCAAGATCCTTAACTTAGTCACATCAGCAAAGTCCATTCTGCCATGGAAGATCACATATTCCCAGGTTCTAGAGATGAGGATGTGGACCTCTATAGGGGAGCAGGGGGAGGACATTATTAGACCTGCTACACCGTGAAAGTCGTACATCACTTCCACTGCACACTATGGGTCAAAACCACCACAGCCAGCCCTGAGTCCAGAGGAGGGGGCACAGACCAACCTCTCAATGGAAGGAGAACTAATGAATCTGTGGCCATGTTGTTCAAACTGTCCCACCACCATCACTGCTGTGGCTGCCCCATGCCTACTATTCGGGGAGGGGCTCCACTCCCACTCTTGACTCAGAAGCATGAACACACAAAGAGACAGTCTAATGATTCCACAGGCATGAGTGAAGGCAAAAGATACACAGTGCAGTCCCATTTCATGCCGATTTTAAATAATGTCATATAGGGCACCTGGGTGGCTCCATCGGTTAAGCATCTGACTCTTGATTTTGGCTCAGGTCATGATCTCAGGGTAGTGGGATCTAGCCCCACAGTGGGCTCCCCGCCCCCCGGGCTTCCCACCCAGCATGGAGAGTCTGCTTAAGAGTCTCCCTCTCCCTTGCTCCTCTCTCTACAATAAATAAATAAAGTCATATAAAACAATTAATACATCCTCTCATTCTGCACAGTTGAGTCAAGCAAATCCTACCTCATATTTATTCCTCAATGAAAGTGAGACGTGAACTGTGTAAGTTTTGAACCATGTGGGTATTTCTGGAAGGCATCCCTTGCATAAACTGCGACCACCCTGTACTTGGTTGAATTCTATAAGGATCCAACATACAGCACGACACGAAGAAAGAGAACAGGGGAGATGTGAAAATCACATCCAACTTTTAGCAGAAGGATGAAAGAATCACCAGATGATTAACTTCCCTCAAAATACGAGTTTCCCATGCTGTTGGCATTGAAGGAATGTTTCTTCTGTTGAAATCAAGCATTATTAGTAAACAGCAGTTGTAAGAACTCGAAGTGGCTAAATTGTAGGCTTTGTTGGAAATAGGCCTGAATGGAACATATTAGCATAAATTGTATTTTTTATGGTTAAGCTGCAGTGTTAAATATCAAACTGTGCTAAACAATTGCTCTCCATACAGCAGCTAAATTGAACTACCTGTTATATCAGTTTAGTAAGTTGTCAAAACTGGAGAAGTCAGCAATTTCAATGGATGTGTTTGTAAAATATCCCGAGGTCCTCTGGCTTCACATCAATGAACAAAACAGCCCTAGAGCGTTAAAAGCCTGTCTGTTAAAAATAAGGATTAGCAACAGGGTAAATATAAGATTAATATCAAAAAGTAAAGCCAATCTATTGTAAAAATAAACACAGTATGCTCGGTTCACATTTCATGTCAAAAAAAGTTTGTATTCTGTCTTGATTTGCTCTGAATTAAGCTTTACATCAAACAGTTTTTGTCTTACTATTGTACATTCAAGCAACTGGACATTGAATTTTGCCCAATTAAACTAACTGTCACTATTTGTTTCCACTCACCTTTGATCCCGGATATCTGGAACATTTTATTAACTGGGGAGGAGTGGTGGGGGGCTTAAGCAAATGTATACCCTCACGACTTCATGATTTTTGCTCCATTTTATATATTCTTTGAGAATACTGAGCATTTCAGACAGGCCTCTGCCTTCTATCTTAAATGGATGTTTGTACACCACCCAGCATATATTTAACATCCTGAGAGTAAATAGTTTGGGTATCGCTTAGTCCTGTCAAATGTAAAATTAAACATGTATATTAGACAGTGTTGGATGCCCAAGATAACTGTTGAAAATCTGATCATAAAACCTTAGTTGAGGTCTGATCAATCAAAACTTATCATTCGAAACCATGTGAAACGGTCAAGCATTAGGTAACAAATGGTTGCTTGTGTCTTCGATAGTACAAGAAGATGGCTAGGAGATAAAACTAGTTGGCCTTAGCACTTCCCTCATGCCATTCTGCCACTCCTATTTTGAGCCCATCTATATAAATGGGAATCGTTTTGTTGTTTTTGATATTTTCTTCTAATTATAAAAAGAACACATGCTCATTATGGAAAATTTACAAAATATAAATCAACTAAATAAAAAAAATAAAAATTCTCCATAATAATTTATTTTAAACCCCCTGAACTGGATCCCATTCTCACTCCTTAAATCAAAAGAAATTCAAATTGGTGCAAAGAGGTAAATATAAAAATTAACACATAAAAGTGTTAGAGGGAAATACAGGTGAATTTTTTATAAGCACCTCCCAACAGTCCCACCACCAAGATCTAATCAGGAGAAAGCCAGGTTTGCACTTTATATCAGCGGGCATTCAAGCCAGCACCCATTAGAAACTCCAAGCCAGGATGACCCCAAAGGACAGATGGGTCATGCAGACAATTAATTATAATATGATGCAGGTTGAGATAGAGAAAAAAATGAAGTACTAAGGGAATGCAAAGAAGGAAAAGACAGGCTCTGACCAGCAGGATCAGAGATGGCCTCAGAAGAGAAATGTTTGAGTGGAACTTGGAATGATGAATAAGCTATCAAGAAGCTACCAAGTCAAGGGAACCACATTCCAAAGAGAAAGAACACAAAGGAAAGCAAAGATTTAGTTGTGAAGTCCAACAAGGATAGTGATGAAGAAGTGTCTTGGTGACCCACTCTTAAATCAAGAGTCAAATTGATCTGTTCTTTTTTTCAGCTTTTTCTTACGGGGCCATATCAGGGCATTCTAGAAAATTTAGTATCATAAAACATTTCCAGACTCTACCAGTCAGGACTGTTTTAACTGCAGTTGACAGAAACTCAAAACAAACTAGCAAAGCATGAGAATTCAGTAACTCACATAATGGAGAAGCTTAGTGTGCATAGACCAATTCAGGTAAAGCTGGATCTAGGTGCTCAAATGATGTGCTTGTTTCTGTCTCTGTCTGCTTCTCTTTCTCTAGTCTGCTTGTATCTACTTCTCCTTGAATGTTAGCTTCATTCTTTCCTACTGTAGACAGACTCTTTCCATATCACAAGAAGACAGCTTCTGGCAGTCCAAGGCCAACATCCTTACAACTTGCCAACATAAATGAAGAATGCAGTCATCCCCACGAGATCTAGTAGAAAATCCTCAGGAAGGCATCTTTGTGGTCTAGATGGGGCAAATGCCCCATCTGTAAATCAATCACCGTGACTGGAAGGATGTAATAGTAGGGTTGGCCTAGCACTGGCCACATGCCCACATGAGGGCACCAGGTGGTACAAGTCACTGAAATAGATGGACAGCACCACCAGGACCACATGAGGTAGGAAAACAGCTTCCTGGAGGAAGAAGAGGAGGATGGGAGAATACGCTAGGCACATAACAGTTTTAACTATCATAGTGTATCTTTCAGATATTTGGGGGGATTTCTTCCATACCAACAATGGGGATACATCATCACAGTCCTCCAGACAGTCACCAGGGAAGGACAGCAAGTAGATAACAATTCTCCTACAATACACACTGATGAGAACTATACTAAAGACACATTTAAGTCAGCACCTAAAAGACTCTCTTGACAGTCAAAGATTTTCACCAAATTCTATTTTGAATTCCAAAACAGAGAACCAGAAAATTCGATCACTCCCCAACCACACTCCCCCAGTATAAGAGCCACCTCATTCAGCTCTTGGGTCTTATGTTAACATATTTGAAATCTTGTTGTTTAAATCAAATCATATACAGAGCAAGCATTCATACAGCAGGTAAGATTTGTGTGGTACGGTTCTAAGTGTGTTACGTATAGTAATACTTGCAACAACCCCATGTGGCAGGACCTATTATTATTTCTTTTATGGATGAGAAAGCCAGAGCACAGAGAGGTCACATCCCACACAGCTGGATCTGAACCCAGGGTTCCAGCTCCAGAGCCATGCTCCTAACCCCAAAGTCAGACTCAGCGCCTCCACTCAAGATAGATCATGGTAAAAATGGAGAACAAAGAAACAGAAAAAAAAAAGTGACAATGATGAACACCACACCGAAACAAAGTAATTGACAATAGAACAACAACAAAAAAGCAGATGTAATACCATAATCTGGACACTGAACGATCAGCTCAGAAGCATGCCCCTGTCAGTGTAGCTCCAACACCGGCTGGGACACCAGAACACACTGGCTAATGAGGCTGTGAGTGATCTGGTTTCACTAATCTCAGTCAAGGGCTCTTCCCATGCTAGTAGTAGGAAAACTACTCTCCCTCCTGAAGATGCTGGGCCCACACAGGCAGCCTGGTGTCTGGAGATAACCTTTCTACCCAGGACCCGATGCAGCATCGGCACATTGCCCTGTTCAAAGGTGTTTCTTCAATTTTCAGGCAATCTGGCTCCCTGTTCTTAGGAGAGTCACAAGCGTTGAAAGACTAGGTTCAGTGATCAAGTATTTATTGAGCACCTTCTATGTGTCCAGCCCTGGGCTTGGCCCCGAGGACATACACAACAATGACCAGGCAGACACAACTATGCTCTCATGGTATTTTCCACCTAGCCCTGGCTTCTCCCATACTCTAGTTGAGGCCAACCTGAATTTTTCGCAGCTTTTACCAGCAGGTCTGGTATCTAGACAGTATGCACCCCTACAAGCGTATTGGTTGGTAAAATACGTTTGGTAAACAACCACCACCTAAGTCTCTTGACTGACCCACCATGGCCCTCCTTGCTCTGGCCTCTCTCCCAGGCCCCATGGAACATCCCCACGTCCATCAACTGGAGGGATAACCCGGGCCCAGTAGGGGTCTCCAGGAACCCACTTCCACACATGGCCTACATCTGTTCTGATCAGTGGGTGCCTGGGCCCCTGTTCATATGCGCTAAAAGTAGCCAAATTGCAAAAAGTGTCTTCCCTCTCTAAAAAAGCTTTAAACTCACACTTTTCTGGTTGATTGCCAGTTCTGTTTAGAAACAGTAGGTCTTTATTTTATAAAAAAGGAAAAGCATCAGACACACAATGTGACAATCAGCAACTGTCTGAGCACTAACCATTGACACAGGGGACATCTTGCCAAGATGGGACCAAATTACCTTCTCCTCCCCTGCCACCCACTGCAGTGCCTATTAACAGACACCTTCAGAACAGAGGCCTCAGTGAGACAGACCCAGATGGCCCAGCCGCCACGGGAAACAGAGGGACCTCTCGCAGGCCCAGATGCCTGCTGGCTGTGTCACTCAGGAAGGAGTGGCAAATAACACCCATCAGAGTTCCACCCACCCACGCATAGGACAGCCTCGCTCATTGGGAAATCCCTCTACCTGCCCAGGTACCAGGAAAGATTGAGACTGGTTCAGACAGATGTGCAAAAGCAGGCATAGAAGCAGCCGGGTTCCCTGTGAACCCTGTGTCCTCAACCCCTTAGAATCACCCAGGGGTGCTTTTAAATATAGATGGCAGGCCCTAGCCAGGCACCACCCGTGTTGACCGCTGATCCGGTGGGGCTCGCCATGACGCAGGGGGCTCCAGATCTGTGAACGGCCTCCATAGACCAGACTGGAGGGTTCCACTTTCCTGTATCTATTCTGCAGCCCAGAAGGACAATGTCTGGATGTCATTCTGGCTCCAGGCTCCCCCATCCACCCTGCCGTGTGCTTTTCCAGCAGACTGAGCCATGAGTGGTGCCCCGCGTCTGCCTGGGGCAAGGTCCAGAGGGTAAACTGTGCTAGCATTTTGCCCACACATGGTGGCTAGACAGTGAGAACCAGAAAGACATTTATGACATTCATTCACATCCTAATATGAGGTTACAAATTTTAATAGTATCATTCATTATTGCCTTCCAGGGATTTCTGGGGTATTTTCTCACTGCTAACTAATTTTTTTTAAATATTAGTGACCTATCTAGAAATTAAGATTTCAAAGCTGGCTTTTCAAAGAGAATATACAAAAGAAAAAAAACATAATAAAAATGAATCTCTGTTGCCTTCTGAGCCCCTCTGCAAAGCATCCTGGCCTTCATTCAGCCAAGGGCTCCTTATCCACACACTCTAATGTCAATGGGGCCATAGGGAGGGCAGGGATGACCAAAGACAAATTGCTTTAGGAAGCAAGTCCTTCAGGCACTCCTTCCTGGCACAGATCCTGAAATCTTGCGCCTCCCAGGTGGAGGCTCAGACTGGCAGAGAACCAAGCCTTCAAGTCCCAGAACTACTAAAGGGTCCCCTTTCTAAAGAAGGATCACATTTCCTGCTTTGCTGACAAGGAAACTAAGGTGCGGGGAGGTGAAGGGACCAATCCAATGGGCAAATGTCTTTTTAGGGCAAAAAAAATGTCACTTTCATCATCTCAAGGGTACAGTAAAGAGAAAAACCTCAGGCATGCCTTTGGGGAGACATAAACTTGAGATTTCAGTGAAATTAAGCAGCCTGCTGTTAAATGTGTATGTTTTATTTCATCTCACACATCTTGCCACCAAAAAGGGATCAAGTCGATACAAATGTCCTGGGCTGGGTACTAACCCCGGGCGGAATGATGAGACACCGCGTGTTGGAGGTCCCCTGCACACTGCCGAGGAAAGTGCTAGATACAGTTTTGCCACCCCTCCAGCCCCTGCAAGCCACCCTCACCCTCACAGACAGGAGGGCCACCAGGTGAGGGGCAGGCCCTGGCATCACCCAGGAGGAAAGAGGAGAGGAAAGCAAACCAAGGACATGCATCAGAGGCCTGAGGAAGAAATCAGAAGGACACTGGTTCAAGACAGGCAGAGCCCAACGTGCATTCCAGGCCTAAAAATGTGGCAAAGATATATAGCGAGCTCTCGGGAGTTCTAATTCTCTTTTAAAACCAAAATGTAACCCTCTCTAATTAAAAAGCAAAAGTTAAGTAGGTTTGTGCATCTGGCGGTTTGAAAACAAGGAAGAGGGGGAAGCTTTATTTTCATTACTTTTGCATACTAGCATCTTTTCGAAAACTTAAGTATGTGACTTGGGCAAGCCACAACTGCTTCGGGTGTCCATTCCTCATTAGTAAAAATGGGGCTAAAATGGTAAAAATTACTGCCCAAAAGGTAAAGGGTTGGCCCAGATGGCCACTGGAGCCTCCTGAGGAATAGAAGTTCCTTATGTAAAAGATATATTCCTAAACAAGTTGCCACTAAGTTATATCTAAAATGTACCACTGACTTCCCATTAGAGAAATCCCCTTGTCTATGGAGCAGCGGTTCTCCAATAAAGGTAGCCAAAGAAGTAGCAACAGCATCACCTGGGAACTTGTTAAAAAGGCAAAATTCTCGAGCCCCAACCCAGATCTAATGACTCAGAAACCCTGGGGGTGGGCACCAGCAATCTGGGTTTCCTGATGCACTGTTATAGTGACTCATTTCATAAACAAAATAGCTCCTAATGTATTTGTTCCAAATATTAGATGTCTCTGCAAGCATGTCTGTCACGTGGTTCTAGAGCTTTGACTTCAAACGGTCAGTATCTGTATCAGAAACAAAGGGAAAACTCCACACACACAGACAGGTCTCCTTGCTGTCCTGGACACTCCCACCTTCGGGCCTTTGCCCTGGCCATTCCCTCTGTCTAGAACACTGCCCCTTCCATTCCCATCCCATTTAGGACTTAGCTCCAACGTCACCTTCTGAATGAGGCCTACCCTTCACCCAAGACTCCTCTTACCCTGCTCTATTTTTCCCAACATTCTTATCTCCTCCTAAAGAACATGCAATTTCTGTGTGTCTCCCTCTAGTAGGAAATAAGTTGCAGGACAGTAATCTCTTTTGTCTGTTCAGAGAGCCTGGAATGGTGCCCAGCACAGAGCAGGCACTCATATATATTTGGTGAATGGATAAAGGAATCAGGCAAACACCAGCACAAACGTTTGGGAGTGGAGGGCACAGCCTTCCTTTATTTTGTGAAGACTCCAGTGAGGCTCTACCTTTGTGAACTCAAGAAGCTTCCATCTCCCATGGAAGGCTAAAGGACTGTTGTTCTAGCACCTCACCTAAAGACCCAGTATTGGTGCCCACAGCACATGCTTCTGAAGATACGTGAATGGCTGATATTCTTGTTTTGCAACCAACACTAAGGAAAGAGAAAGTTGCTAGAACCGTACTATGAACCAGTAGTGAAAGCATTGGGTTTAGAAATCTTAGCCATCAATCAAATGCACCACTCATCTGACAATACTTTCTCTCAAATAAAGCCTTCTCCAGTATTTAAAAGTTAAGACTAGTAATTAAATTGCACAACCATCAGAGTCAACTCAAATTCAAGACTTCTGCTTCTAGCTTACAGCGGGAAATGTAAAATTGTGCCAAATGCCTATGATCTTTCCCTAGCTGGTTCAACAGGAGTGATCTGGACGTAGGATGTCCAGTCTTTCATAACTAGTTTCGTTTTATGACATTCCTGAGAATTTCCAGTTCTATTTTTTTTTCTATAAAATGGTTCTATACAGAGAGCTTTAAGGTCGCCACAAGGTATGTGAAAGCTTATCACTAGAAAAGATCATGTGCCCAGTAGTTTCTGCCTAATCTGAGTTTTTCTGAGTAATAAGCACAGCTATAAAATATAGTTCAGTTGAGTCAATCAAGTATCCAACTTACATGGACATAAGTTCAGGCGCCCTGCCCCTCACCATCCCCACCACAACACAGATTTTTCGAGCCTGACCCACTACATGCTCCATATCTTTCCAAAAGCACATGCCCTCAAGGGATCATGAGGTAGGGATGTGAATCCCTGTTCCTTCTCCCAGCTCAGGTAGTGCAGATCTCTCCCAGTGTAAACATTTTTTCACGATGAGTGGGATTCTGAAGATTAAGATACTTTGGTTTGGTGTAGTATGGTATGGCATGGTGTGTGGTGAGGTGTGCTGTGGTGTGGTGTGGTGTAGTGTGGTATGGTATATGGTGAGGTGTCATGTGGAGAGGTGGTATGTGGTGTGGTGTAGTGTGGTGTGTGGTGTGATACGTGGTGTGGTATATAGTGTGGTACGGCGTGGTGTGTGGTATGTGGTATGGTGTAGGGTATGGGTGGGGTGGGGTGTGAGTGGTGTGATGTCTAATGAGATGTGTGTGGTGTGGTGCGGTATGTTGTGTGGTGAGGTATGGTATGTGGTGAGGTATGATGTGGTGTGGTGTGGTGTGGTATTGTACATGGAGAGGGGCTGTGTGGTGTGGTATGTGGTATGGTGTGTGGTGCGGTGTGGCGTGGCATGTTGTGTGGTGTGGTATAGTGTGTGGTGAGGTGTGATGTGCAGTGTGATGTGCGGTATGGTGTGGTGTTGTGTGTGGAGAGGTGGTGTGTGGTGTGGTGTGGTGTGGTGTGGTGTGGTGTGGTGTGATGTGATGTGATGTGTGTGTGCTATGGTATGTGGTTGGTGTGGTGTATAGTATGGTGTGGTGTGGTATGTGGTGTGGTATGGTATGATGTGTGTGCGGTGTGGTGTGTGGTGAGATGTGGTGTGGTGTATAGTATGGTGTGTGGTATGGTATGGTGTGATGTGTGTGTGGTATGGTGCGTGGTATGGTGAAATTTGTGGTGTGGTGTGTTGTGGTGTGGTGTAATGTTTGGTGTGGTGTGGTATAATGTGTGGTGTGATATGGTATGGTGTGGAGTGGCATGTGGTGTGGTATGGTTTGGTGTGCCAGAGTGTGGCTCGTAAATACGATCCAAGAGTTTCACTGAGTGCCTAGTCAAAGAACAGCAACTGAGTGGAGAAAAACCAGCTTTATTGAGCTTATCGAGAGAAAGCACAGTGTCCAGCACTGATGGGTAATTTGAGGACTTTCTAGGTAATATTGACCTTCTACCATCTCTGAAACTTCACCCTCACATAGTGGCAAGTCTCCTTACAGAGAAGCATCTGGCATAGGAAGCAACATCGTAGTGACCAGGACACTTCCTCTGAGAGCAGAGGTCCAGGAGGTGCCAGGAGAGCAAGGGGTAATGCAGCAGCCAGTGGGCATTGCTTACCAGACACTACACAGCACTTACATACATTTCAGGGTTCTCAACTTTTCTACTGCTGATGCCTACCAGAAAGCAGTCTACTCCATAATATGACAATATCTGTACTGTACTAAAACGTCTATTGTAAAAGTAATACATGTACTTAAAAAAAAAAAAGTAGCACAGAAGAGTAGGAAATGCAAAGCAGAAAAGTATTTTTCCCATTCCAGCCTCCATTGTAACCCAGAGTTTCTAAGAAGAAAGGGAAAGCCATATGCCAGCATGAGCCCTAAAAAGCTTTTAACTATACAGTGTATGCAATGGAATCCACTTTCCTCTTGAAGACATTCTTGACTTCAATTGTTACCAGTTGCTTTCTAGATCTGCTTCCAGTTGTTATACTAGGATTTATTTCTGTTGCCCTACTGAGTTATTACCATGGTTTCTGGGGTTCAATATTTTCGTCATTTATTGATCATTTAATCGTTTGGCTAGAAAATACACTCCACTAATTGTTCTCTTTTGGAAAGGTAATGTGGAAAGCAAATTTCCTGAGTCCCTACATGTCTGAAAATGTTTATTTTACTCTCACATTTAATTATTCATGTAGCTGGTAGAGCAAACACTACTACATGTCACAACACTCATCTACTCCCACCCTTATGCGTCTCATTACAGGATCTTCTTTGGTACAGGTATTCTTCCTCTTCATGTGTCCACACAGGCTAATTCCTGACCTGTCTAGGTCAATATGGTTATCCTATTATCTTTCCAATGATTGGCTGAGGAATAAGCATGTGATAAAATTTTAGTGAACAAAACATGAAGAAAAGTATGTCAGAGCTTCTGAATAAGAGACATTCTTGTCTTCCTCTGGAGACTGTTGTTTCTGGGTGTGGTGCCTGGAAGTACTGTGGACATCTTGCTACTAGAGAAGAACCAGCCTGAGTATAAATCCAAGAAATTGAGGATGACACGCAGAATGGGTGAAGAATCAGGAAAGTTTTTGTCATTTATCATTATTAAGCTGATGAATTTACCAGCCTTTGTGATGCCCTACCTCTGAATTTCATATAATGCGAGATAATACATTTCCTGCTTATTTAAGCCATTTGAGATTGGCTTTCGGTTCCTTACAGTCAAAAGCACCCTAATTAATACAGCAGGGTATAGAATTCTTGGTTTACTTTCCTTTAGAAACTTGAAAGCATTATTCCATTGTCTACTAGCATCTAATGTTGACTACTGAAGTGATATGTGAATCTATCCCCCAATGCCTTGTGAATAATCTGATTTTTCCTCTTGCTGAGAGATTTCATAGTATTTGTCTTCATTTCCAGAGTAGTGAAATTCCATCAGAGTGTGTCTTAGTTTGGGTCTTTTTTCATTTATTCTGCTTAGCACTCAGTGGGCTCCTTTTAATTCAAGAATTTGATTCTTTAGCTCAGAGAAAGTTTATTCTATTATTTCTTTGATTATTTCCTTTGTATCTATTATACAGATATTGGACCTTCTCAAACTATATTTATTGTCTTTTTACATATCTCTTATACTTGCTATCTTTTTGTACTAGGCTCAGAAAGATTTTTTTTCACCTTCACCTTCCTGTTTATTCATTTGTAATTTATCAGTGTCCTTTCTGTTCTTCAGACATTTTACTGCATTTTTAAATTTCAGCAATCATATTTTTAATTTCTGAGAATTCTTTTCTTCGAATTACATCTTTTTCATAGCAATGTGTCATTATTTTATCTATGTGAAAATCTTTGAATTGCTTTTACTATTTCCATAACCTCTCAGGTGACTTCTTGTTTGATTACCTTGGTCTTTGTTTTTTATGGTGTTGATTTCCCTCAGATGTCAGGTGGTCCTTAGTTGACCATTTATATTTATTGATGGAGGACTTTGTAGGTAGGATAGGCAGCTCACTGCAAGTTTCCTTTGTGGTTAAGAAGGTCTATTTGCTCTGAATATGAAGGCAGGCTGTAGCTTCTGTGTGGAGAGATCCTTCTCTTTAGAATACCTGGGTGGAGACCAGGCAGGTAGATTTGGAACTTTCACCACTGTCAAGCAAAAGTGGGCACTTAAAAGTATTTTCCTCCTAGCTGAGATGGCTTTCCTTTTTACCCTCTGGTTCAACCCCCAGGATGTCCATTTTATCCTCTGGGTCTACTTCAAATATTATTCTGCCTTGCTCCCTTGCTCCAACTTCATACCTTGAGTTTTCCTTTAGCAAACCTTTCAGAAGTTCAAAAAAACAATTCTTAGAATTCAAACTGCTCTATACACATCTAAGAAAGGAAGGAGTTACTTAAGCCAAAATGTCCTGAGGACATCTTGCTGCCTCAGAGCTCACTTTGATCCTCTGTATGTACCAATCCCAAGCCTAGAGCCTCTCTGAAGAAAGTCTTCCCCCTTGGGTTCCCCTATTTGAATTCTAACCCATGGTTTCCTATTATATATTGAACCTTAGAAATAATAAAATTCAAGTTCATCTAATTTCCATCTTCCAGAAACTTGATGAAATCTCTTGTCTACCCATAGCACTCCTTCCTGTTTTCAGAGCTGTCATGGATTCATTTCTTTCTACATTTCTTTAACTGTCATTTCATGGTTTCTAGGAAGGCAGGGGAGGCAAATGAATGTACCCAAGTCTGTTATCTTGAACCAGAATTCTTTTTTTTTTTTTTGAACCAGAATTCTTAATACATTTCTATTAACAAAATCAACTTTTTATTTCCATTTTTTGACAGTGTGAGAAGTTTTGGAGTGTCTGGGAATTCCCTGAAATTGCATGCCAAATTTGATATGTATGTGCATACACATGCATATTTCTACAGAAAGTCATAGTTTTCATCACATGCTCAAGTAGTCTGTAACCCAAAGCAGGTTAGGAAACTAAGGGGAAATGGATAAGACAAACAATTGCATGTTCTTGGTGCAAGTGAAATCCATATAACATGGGGGGGAAGGGGGTGGGCAATGGGTTAGAAGCAAAAATTGGTGTACCGAGTTTAAAAAATTAAATCTGAACAAGTGTATAAAGTCAAATACATTTTTGTCAAATTAATTTTAACCATAATTAATTTCTGTCCTGCCCCCCCCCCGCCCCGCCATTCCCTCCAAAGTCAGAAATTCAATCTAGGTTATTTCCAGTAAACCCAGTCACTTCTGGGTAAAAGCAATCATTTCAAGCTAAAACTTGGTGAACTCAAAATATCACACCACTATCATCCTTCTTGCCAAGTTTCTATCAAACATGGCTCAGGCATTTGGGCACCTGGTGCCTGCCCTGGCTTCTATTGCACTGCCTTCCTCCCACCTAATCTTTAGTCATTGGTCTCTAAACCCACCAAATCCTTCACTGATGTCCTTGGTTCTCATGTTGGCCTTCGAGCATCAAATCTAGAAGGGTCATCTGCATCCTTTTAATCTCAACCACATGCTCCTTTAGGTTCACTGGCTCACTCGCTCCTAATGTCTTCCCCCACTTTTCTCTTTGCTACTTCAAAACTATCTTGAAGACCAGGAGTTTTGGACACTATTCTGTGCTACTCTCTAATCTCAACCTTAAACATGTCACCCTGCCCTTTTGTACTTTTGTTGGTGCTGTACCATGATGACACAAATAACTTCTCTATAAGGCTTCACCCTGGGAAACAGCGGGAATGAGAGTGAGGTACTGATGTCTCTGCTCTTGGATTCACCTCACCCCACCTTCAAGAATCAGCCCATGGCATAAAGATATGACACTGGATCTCTTTTCATGAACCCACGGCAATATAAGCTGTAACACATCTCCTCTGGTTCTTCCCCAACCTATTTTAGGCCATGTTTAGTTAGTTTATAGAACAAGGTACTTTTGTTCCTCATCTACACTGCCATATTTATTGATTCTAAGATGTACATTTCTTTACACATAAACATCTCTTAAATTGGGGTATATCTTACAACTCACGACATCTTAGATTTAAGGACACATGATATTTCCAATCTGTGGTCTATGGCATAACTTTATCCTTTGTGTATTAGTTTGCTAGGGCTGCCATAAACTGAGGGGCTTAAAAAACCCCAGAAATTTATTGTCTACAGTTCCAGAGGCTGAAGTTCGAGATCAAGGTATTGACAAGGTATTAGCTCCTTCCAAGGGCTTAGCAAAGGGTCTGTTCCAGGCCTCTCTCCTTGGCTTATAGATGGCCATCTTCTCCCTATGTGTCCTCACATGATCTTCCCTCTACGTATATATCTGTGTCCAAATTTCCTCTCCTCTTTTATAAGGACACCAGTCACATTGGACTAGAGCCCATCCTAAAGACCTCATTTTAAGTCGATTACCTCTGTAACTCCCTATCTCCAAATGAGGTCACATTCTCAGGTACTGAGGGTTAGTTTTTCAACATATTAATGGTGGGGGAAACACATTTCAACCCAGAACACCTTGATTCCTTCAAAGAGATTCACTTTTGATGTTCATTATCCAACTCTCACAAATCAAAAGGCTTGCTGGTCTCTGCTATGAACAGCAAGCCTTTTAATTATATATATAATCTTGATATATATATATTATATACATTATATATATATATATATATAATCTTGATAGAATATAAAATCTTGATAGAAACCCTGTTTCATTATCTGTACATTTCTGCTATAACAATCCAAATGCTCCCTAGGCAATCAATTAATAACAGAGTAAATGGGGGCATTGGGTAACTTTAAGGGATGGGGAGGAAAGAAATCTCTATTAATATTTCAAAGTTTTTTCCAACTTATTAAATCAGCCCAAGGTGCTGAATTCACTGGGTCAACTCCATAGCGGTCTGCCACTTCCACGGAATGTTTTACGTGCTTCTCAAAATTCTCCCCTCAAGTACTTCCTGACAGCACAGGAGTAGAAAAACACCCCAGGAATTCTGAAGACATAACCCAAAGCAGTTTACTCGAAGCATGAAATTTTTATATCCCCTGTTTAATCTTTAAATGCCATGTGAATTTTATTCTTCAACCATGTGGCAGTAGTTTTAATGAGGAAGAAAAATTCGAAACGATTTCCCCCCAAAGTTCCAAGTAACATCCAGGAAGAGGTGCCCAGTTTATCCTATGACTTCATGTGCCCCTGGCATGACGCCCCATGTTTGAGAAGCACGGCTTTCACTGGAGGAAACAGGAAGTTCCACAGATAAAAGGGTTTTGTTTGTTTCCAGCAGAGAAGGATCTTCATTCTGGCACTGCCAGGAAACCAGTCCTTTTCCACCCAAAGGACAGCATTTCCTGAAGAGCAGATACATGTTCCTTCCCAGCTGGTGGAGAGTCTGCGAGGTGAAAAGAAAAAGGCATGCCACAAAGTTAACAACACACATCACAAGGAGAGAAAGAGGCCAAGGGAAAGCGGGGTCAGAGTTCAGGGAGAAAAAGAAAAACCAACAGCCCATGGTACAGAGCAAAGAGGTGAGCAGAGTGTGCAAAGCATCAGCAGGAAGGCAGAAAGAGAAAGGGGTCAGAGGAGATGAGTGTAATAGGATTTGTGGTGAAGATCAGCAAAGTCTGAAATAATGGGGGGACAGCAGAGCACAAATAAAACTGGGCCGCCAAGAGGACCTACATCCTGAGCTTCATAGAGTCCCTAGCACTGCTCCAAAGAAACTTCCTCTCGAATAGTCCAGTGCTGCCACTCTGTTCTCTCATCGCCATTAGCTTGCTGTGTTGTGATGTCCACTGAAGCAAAGTTTCTGGGCACCAATGAAGCTAAAGTTGCCAGGTGGTTTCCAGAATTAACTCCAAATTTATGAACCACTGATAAACATAAGCCTGAAAATCACGTAACCCCTGAATTAATGCAAGTCAGTGATAAGCATCTTCCCCAAATTTAATGAGTTGAAAAACAATTCCTGGGGGCGCCTGGCCGGCTGAGTCTGTAGAACACACAACCCTTGATCTCCGGATGGTGAGTTCGATCCCCACGTTGGGCATGGAGATTACTTTAGGGGAAGAAAAAAAAAATCCCACAGTTCCTTGTTGGTTTTCATTTTCATCTCTTGGATTGTTTGGAATCAGCTCTGAGTGTTATGGGCTAGGTTCCTCTATAGTCTCGTCCAGAAAGGTCCCACTCCGCCGCTTTCATCCTTCCCTACTCTGCTCACATACAGGTGCAGAGGCACCATACCTGTGGCTGCCAGACCGGCACTGGCCTCCAAAGGCCATGGCGCCCACCCCCCCACTGGAGCAGCCAAGCAGGGGAGAAAGTGAGACGGCTAAAGCAGGTCATTCTTCAGGAAATCCCTGGGCTCCTGGCCAGTCGCACCAAAGCCCAACGGCACCACAACCAGGGCAAAGAAATAAAAGCAAAGCTCTTCTCTTCTGAGTGTAATGGAGACAATTCTCAGTTCTCAAACTCAGGTGTGCAAGGAATGCAAATTTACTGTTCTCTAATCATCTAATTTATATTTAAGTCCTCCATTTGGTAATTACAGGCAATTCAAAGTCTCTCCCCCAGCCTCACCTCCACAGAGTTACATCTAAATTCCCAGGCCTTACTCAGTGAGTGTCAAGGTGCCAGAGGGAGAGGGGCACCTGATCCTCCGAGGTGCCCCCAGCCCCCAGCCCCTGCCCACACCTCCTCTCTCCCCTTCAGCCTTGGATCACTGGTCCACTTGGAGTCCCACAGAGTCCTCCCAAGTGCAGACCTCCTCAGCCTTCAGGAGCACTTTCCTTGCCCTTTGCTGCACAAGGACTCTGGGAAATGCTTGGGGGGGGGAGGTAGGGGGACTTCTCTGCCTCCATAGGGCAAGAAGCCACCTCTGCTTGGATGCTCCAGGCATTGGGAATCAGAGTCACACCACTGTCCTGGGCTGTACTAAATACAGGAGCACAGCCTTCCTCCGATATCTGGATCCCCAGACTTGTGAGGGGCTTACATAGCCACTGCCCTTCAGGATTCAGCCTAGACACGCAGCCAGCCTCCTTGGGAGCCACAAACATGGGCCTCTCCTCCTTCCCCTCTAACTTCCCTTCCCCTCACCAAGGGCACCATTACTGCATTGGGGAAAGGACAGGGGGAGATTGAGGGGTGCCAGAAAAGACTTCTGTTGCCCATGAGGCACCCTTCTAAATCTACTGTCTATGCACTGAGTCCTTTGGTGCCCCCATGAGGACCAGGCTTTGGAAAATCAAAAGCCAAGCATTCATTTCTGGATTCTGCTATGTCACTTGTCCCCTGAAGCAATGAACGTGGAATGCCCTAGCTGCCTAGGCAGGGGGATGTGCCATAAGTACAAGGAACCAGAGGGACTAAAACCTCAGTGAATAACTAGAAATGGTGGGCTGCCACACCGCCCCTCGTCCTTCAGCTGCCTGCATGGCTATAGCAGTTCTGCCTTCCTGTCATGCCTTGTCCCTTTTGAACTTCCCCCTTCCAAAGTCCTTAGTAAAAACATCAAATAATTACATGCTGTAATTGCCGGTTGCACAGGGACTGGAGGAAAGGGCAAAGGGGCTTTTGGCGAGTCACACTGGGGTGAAACAGCATGGAAGTCCAAGAAACAGCAAAGAGCAGAATGTGATTAAGAAGTAGAGGGCAAGTGTCCCATTTACGTTTAAAAAAAGACTTCATATCTGGATGTATATACATGAGCAAATGTATAGAAAAAAATCATGGGAGAGCAGTGAAATTGGAAAGGGGACTTCCACATTTTTCCCTATATGCTCTATATCATTTGAATTATTTCCAAGGAGAACGTATCTGTGTTCTATAGAAAAATGAAAGAACAGAAGCAGCAGATAAAGGTAGATAGACAGGCAAGAAGGATTGGAAAAAAATGCCTTCGTTAGGAGTTTCATCCTTGTCATGAAGCTGGTGAAATACAGACAGAATTTAATAGTCCTGATCTTTCAGTTGGTAAAGCAACACAAACTTGTTGTAGTAAAATTGGAAAATGCAAAGAAATATAAAAATGAAAATCATCAGTAATCGCACCCCCAAGAGATATAGCCAGTGTTGACACTTTGGTCTACTTTCTACCAATCTTAATACATGTCTCGTGAATATTTTTACTTATATGGCATCATTCTCTGTAAGAAACTTCATTTTGCTTTTTTGTAATTTTTGTCACTGTTTTTCTACCTATAAAAGTAATGTGTTAATTATAGTAAAAAAAAATTTAGACACCTTATGAAGGGCTATTTCTCATAATCTCCATGGTTAATAGTTTGGTGTATATTTTCCCAGTATTTTCCAATAAAATACATATTTCTTTAAATGAGATAATAAATGTTCATCAACTTACTCTTTTCATTTAGCAATCAGTCTCTCCTGGCCATCTGATTTTTTCAGTTGATACAGAGCAATATCATTCTTTCTACCAGACATAGTATATTTTATTATACAAAGTGTACCTTATTTAGCCAGTGCTATATTAATAGACACTTAAAATATTTCCAATTTTAACTATCACAAAAAATGCTTTATTGAATATTTGATCCTGATATGTATAATTTCACACACTTATGCAAATATTTTCTGAGATAAAATTCCTGGAAATTGATTGTTAGGTCAAACAGGATGCACATTTTACATTTTAAAGGATGTTGCCAAATGCCTCTAAAAATGCTGTAGAGGGGCGCCTGGGTGGCTCAGTCAGCTAAGTGTCTGCCTTCGGCTCAGGTCATGATCTCAGGGTCCTGGAATCAAGTCCCTGAGTATGGAGCCTGCTTCTCCCTCTCCCTCTCCCCCACTCATGCTCTCTCTCACTCTCGCTCTCTCTCTCTCAAATAAATAAATAAAATCTTTTAAAAAATTAAAAATAAAAATGCTGTAGAAACAGTTCCAACAACAGGGTATGAGAGTACTCTTCTGAAAAACCTTAGCAAAACTTGGTATTATCGATCTTTTAATATTTGATGACATGACTGGCAACATATAATATATTATTATTATTTTACAAATATTTTCCGTAGCTTGACATTTACCTTTCATTTAATTACAATTTTAA
The DNA here is from genome assembly GCF_004348235.1 of Phoca vitulina. NCBI lineage: Eukaryota > Metazoa > Chordata > Mammalia > Carnivora > Phocidae > Phoca > Phoca vitulina. Next base: position 68,833,074 of record NW_022589705.1, on the reverse strand, counting down.
TTGTGCTTCTTGATGAAATTTTTAATTTTATGCAGTCCAGTTTATGATACCAAAATTTTCAAAATGTTGACCCATATTTAATTGTGGAATTTTCATCTTATATTTAAATATTGAATCTAGCTGTAGCTTACTTTGGCTTAAGAACCAAAGTAAAGATCCAGGTTTTTTTTAATAAAAAATTTAATGAAGCATACGTTACATACAGAGAAGTGCACAAAGCATAAATGCACAGGTTAATGAATTTTCACAAAGTAAATTTCATGCACCCCATGTGGCACACCCCCGTTTGCCACATCATGAGCCACACCATCCGGTGCAGAAAACAGAACATGACCCACACCCAAGAAGTCCCCTTAATTTCCCCTTCCAGGGGCACCTGGGTGGCTCAGATGGTTAAGCATCTGCCTTCAGCTCAGGTCATGATCCCAGGGTCCTGGGATCGAGTCCCACATCGGGCTCCCTGCTCCTTGGGAGCCTGCTTCTCCCTCTGCCTCTCTCTCTCTGTCTCTGTCTCTCATGAATAAATAAATAAAATCTTAAAAAAAAAAAAAATTTCCCCTTCCAGTCGTTACCTCCCCTAGGCAACCACTCTCCTGATTTATATCACCAAAGATTAGTTCTGCCTGTTGTGGTATCTGGCTTCTTTTTCTCTGCATCATGCTTATGAAATGCATCTATGCCTTGGTATGTAGCTATAGATTACTTATTCTTATTCCTGTAGACATTCCATTGTACAAATATACTATGATTTATTTATCCATTCTACTGCCTTTGGACATTTAGGTTACTTCCGGTTTGAGGCTATTAATCATATAATAGGAGTGCCATGAACATTCCTATATGACTGTTTATAACCATATATACATGTCTGCTGGGTATATACCTAGGTGTGGAATTTGGAGTATGGAGTATGTGCGTTTAGCTTTAGTAGAGACTACCAGTTTTCCAAAGTAGTTGTACACACCCACCAATAATATATAAGAGCCCAATTGTTCATGTTCTTGCCAACACTTGATATTACCTGACTTTTTAATTTTGTCCATTCTAGTGGATATGTAGAGATAGTAACTGTAGCTTTAATTTGCATTTCCCTGAGAACAAATGAAGTTGTGTACCTTTTAATATATTTATTGACCATTTGAACATCCTCTGTGTGAACTACTTACTTTTTTTTTTTTGTCCTTTTTGTCTATTTTCCTAGTGGGCTACTTGTTTTTCTCTTACTGGTTTTTAGTTCTTTACAATATTTTCTACTCTATGGCTTGCCCTTTCATTTTCTTCATGGTGTCTTTTGATGATCTGTAGTTCTTGATTTCAATCTAATCTAGTTTATCAATATTTTCCTCTATAGTTAGTGCTTTTGTGTCTTCTTTAAGAGATGTTTGTTACCCCAAGGTTACACAGATATTCTCTTAGGTTTCCTCCTAAGACCTTTGTCTTATCTGTCGTAGTTAGATCTACAATGCAGCTGGAATTAATTTTTGTGAATGGTTTGAGGAAGAGGTCAAGATTTATTTTTTCCAGATGGATATTAAATTGAATCAGCACAATTTATTGAAAAAACATCCTTTCTCTCCTACATTTCAGGGTCACCTTTGTTGTTAATCAGGTGATCATATAAGGGTCTCTTCCTAAGTTTCCTAATATGTTCCATTGGACCCTTTGTATATTCTGGCACAAACACCACAGTCTTAATTACTATAGCTTTATCATAAGTCTAAATGTCGGTAGTGGAAGTTCTCTCAGCTTTGTTCTTATTCTTCATGATTGTCTTAGCTAATTTTGGCCCTTTTCCTTTCCATACAAATTTCATAGTCAATGTCCATTTAAAAAAGCCTGTTGAAATTTTGAATGGTTTGCACAATTTACAGATAAATTTGGGGGAATTAACATCTTTACAACCTTGAGTCATCCAGTCTATGAACATAGTATATCTCTCCATCTACTAGAGTCTTTTTTAATTTCTCTCAATACATATTCTTGTTTTCAGTGTAGAGATCTTGTACATCTCTATTACATTTATTCCTATGAATTCAGTGTTTTTGAAGCTATTGTAAATGGTATCATTTTTTAAATTTCTTTTCTATTCTTTGTTACTAGTATACAGAAGTACAATTGATTTCTATATATTGACCTTGTATCCATCAGCCTTGCCAAATTTTATTAATTCCAAGAACTTATCTAAAGATTCTTTGGGATTTTCTGGATACACAATCATTTTGCCTCCTAATAGTGACAGTTTTATTACTTTCTCTGCCCTTGCAGCAATGGCTGGAAGTTCTAATGCAATGTTAAAAAGAAGTCATGATAGCAGACATCCCAGAGAGAAGGCTTTCAACATTCCACCATCAAGTATGATGTTTGCTTTAAGTTATTTGTAGGTACTCATTATCAGATTAAGGAATTTCCTTTGCTAAGACTTATTCTTTTTTATCAGGAATCAATGTTGAATTTTATCAAATCTTTTTTCTGCATCTATTGAAATGATTGTTTATATTTTCTCTTTATTCTGTTATATTGGGGAATCACTTTGACTTATTTTCAAATGTTAAACTACTTGTGAATTCCTGAAACCTGTCCCACTTGGTTATGGCATATTATCCTTTTTACACATTATTGAATTCATTTTGACTATATTTTGTTTAGGATTTCTGTATCAATGTCCATGAGAGGGTTCAGTCTTTAATTTTCTTTTCTTGTGATGTCCTCATCAGGTTTTGGTATAAAGGTTTTTCTTAAGAATGAGCGAGGACATGTTACATCTTTCTCTATTCTCTGGGAAAATGTGTAAGATTGATGTTATTACATCATTTAAACATTGGGAAGGCTTTATCAGAGAAACCACATGGGCCTACAGAGCCCCTTTGTTTGTTTGTTTGTTTGTTTATCTGTTTGGTAGGAAGGTCTTTAATAATGAATTCAATTCTTTAATACATATAGCCCCATTCAGATTTTTTATTTCTTCTTCTTGTGTTAGTTTTGATATGTCAGACTTTAAAGAAATTTGTTTATTTTGTCTAAATTGTCAAATATGTTGACATAAAATTATTCATAATATCCTCTTATTAATAATCTATTTTAGGGGTATCTGGCTGGCTCAGTTGGTAGAGCATGCAATTCTCGATCTCGAGATCGTGAGGTTGTGAGTTCAAGCCCCACACTGGGTATGGAGCCTACTTAAAAAAATAATAATAGCAATCTATTTTATCCTTAAATGACTAACCACTTTCTCAAAACCACTTGTTAAATAATATGTCTCTTAGAAACTGTGATATGCTACCTCTATCATTCAAATTTCATTTAATAAGCCATTCAAAAATATGTATCAGCTCAAACCATGATCCAGACATCATTCCAGTGCTAGGAATAAGCATTAAATAAGACAACATGCCTCCTTTCAAAGCTTAAACTTAGTGAAGAAAACAGACAATAAACAAGATCATGACAAGTATTCTGAGGAATACAGCAGGGTAAGGGTGTGAAGAGGGGGAAGGCAAGGACTATTTTACATGCAAGAATCAGAGAAGGTCACTCTGAAGAGGTTATATCTGATCATAGACCTGAATGATGTGACAGAATGAGCCATAACAATATCAGAAGGAAGAACTGCAAAGGCCCTAAGGTAGTAATAGTACTTGGGATGGTCCAGAAAGTAGCACAATAAGTAAGAGAGAAAGAAAAACAGAAGATAAATTTAGAAACCTAGGTAGGAGCCAGATTGTACACAGTCCTATAGAGTATGATAGTGATTTGGGGTATTCTAAATGTAATGGGAAAACACTGGCTTTAAGCAGGCAAGTAACATGATATCATTTATGTTTTAAAAGATCCTCTAGGGGCGCCTGGGTGGCTCAGTCAGTTAAGTGTCCAACTCTGAATTTCAGCTCAGGTCATGATCTCAGAGTTGTGAGATCGAGCCCAACATCGGGCTCTGGCACTGGGCATGGAGCCTGCTTAAGATTCTCTCTCCCCCTCTCCCTGTGCCATCCTTCCCCTCTCCCTCTCAGATAGATAGATAGATAGATAGATAGATAGATAGATAGATAGATAAATAAATAGGACTCCTCTAACTATGTGTGTAGAATAGACTGGGGGAGGCTATTGCAATAATCCAAGCAAAGGATGGCTATGGCTTGGATGATGGTGGGAAGAGTGGAGGCCAGGTTAAGTGCTCAGATCCAGTTTATGTTTTGAAGGCAGAGTGAACAGGACTTCCTGTTGACCTAAATGTGGGAGCTATAGGAAAGAGAAGACTCAAGGATAATTTCTAGGCTTTTAGTCTGAACGACTGGATAGATAGTAGTACCCTTTTATGAGCCTGAGAATTAAGGGAAAGGAGCAGGTTTAGGGTAGGGAAGTTGAAAATTGGGAGTTTGGTATAAGACATGCTAAGTTTCAGATCTTGTTGGACACTCCAGTGTAGAATCAAAGTGGGCAGATGAACATACGGGTCTGAATTGCAGAAGAATGATGAAAACTGGAGATATAAACTTAGGAGTCATGTACAAATAGATATTTAATACCATAAAGCAGGGAAAAAATCATCTAGGAATGGAGAGGATGTCCAAGACCTGAGCCCTGCAATACTCCAACTTTAAAAATTGGGAAGAGAGAATCCATAGCAAAGATGACTGAGGAGCATCCAATCCAATGAGGTGAAATTCCCATATGTGTGTGTTTCTGAATTCAACACTCTTCTTTCCTGATCTTTCTGTTGATTCTTGTGTCAGTTTTGATTCCTTCAATTCCAAATAACAAACAATCCAACTCAAATAAGCTTAAGCAATGAAAAAACAGCCGGTATGGCTCTAATAATGTCACTTGGATGCCTAGTTTCTCTCCTATGCTTTCCAACATGGTGGCTTCATTGTTGGTTTCATGTAATAATGACGAGGCTGGGGTCCCACAAAAAGGAGGGGGATAGCACTAATGACCATAAGAAGCTTCTAGTCAAACCAAATTCATGGCTGCAATTCTGTAAAATCAAGGTGGTATAAAACAATCCTCAAAATCTGTGCAAAAACTGGCCAGTGATTACAACCTACATTTTCCTTTTTGTCTTGCTCCTCTCAGTGCCAGGGCAACCTTCTCCACTGTCTCTAAGTGGGGGAGGAAGAGATGGTTTTACTTCTGGTTCACCTTTACCCTCAGTAGTTCCAGCTTTATATGGAAATAGTCTCCTATGAGACTCTCCACCTTGGGCAAGCTACAGACTTTGACTTCTAACCTCCTTGCCCTGCAAGGCTGCCAAAACCAAAGCCCTATTTTACTAGAATCAACAAATGTTCTCAGGGCAAAAGCAACTTAAGCCTTCCAGTGACCAGCACATCCCTCTAGGTTCCCACTAAACCTTAGATTTCCACCTTCTAGTCCCTTTGTCTCTTCCCAGTTCTTTCGTGCTTTTAAGGAAATTTAATTTTTTTAATTTAAAAAATATACCCAAACATTTTAATATTTTTCAGTAGGAACTCTGGTCCACCTAACCTTGCCTACCATGATCAGAAACAGAAGGCTACCATTTCCTTCTTCGTTGCCATTGGATGAGTTAGTTTCCTTGGCAGTTACAGTATTTGCATGAGGTTCCTCTGGCCAGGGGAGGGGAGGACAACCATGATACTCTTTCAGATGAGCTATTTTTTTGCAATCCAAAGGCCCTCTTCCTCCCTGCTCCCACAGAGACAGAATACTTCCCATAGACATGGTGGCTTGCCAGTGTGGTTTTTCAGGTAACCCCACTTCTTTTGCTTCTTCTTTTTTTTTTTTTTTTTAAAGATTTTATTTGACAGAGAGAGACAGCGAGAGAGGGAACACAAGCAGGGGGAGTGGGAGAGGGAGAAGCAGGCCTCCCGCGGAGCAGGGAGCCCAATGCGGGACTCGATTCCAGGACCCCGGGATCATGACCCGAGCCGAAGGCAGATGCTTAACGACTGAGCCACCCAGGTGCCCCTTCTTTTGCTTCTTTGAGCCAAACTACATCCAGGAGGGTATATTCCTCCAGCTGCACACCCAGTTCCCACAACACTTGCTACAAGCAAGGGATAGAGCTTTTTCACATCAGGTTGCACTTTTTACCTCAAAGAGCATGATTTTCTAGAACTTTCTAAGATCTGTAGCTACTGGGCTCTCTCACCATCTCCCTGCTGCTTCTCTTCATTTCCTCCCACAAGGCTTCCACCTGATCTCATCTATTCAGGACTCTCTCTCTTCACACACATTTTGAAGCTTATGGATTAAATTTCTCTCCTAATTTTGCCAAAAATAGAACAGTTTGCAAGGTTTTCATTATTATTTTTTCACCTCTCTTGTTGCTTTTGAATGTTTTTCAGGAAAAGAAGGGGAAATGCCAACTAACACAGCAATGTTTTTATTCAAAGGTTGAAATCGTCTCGACTCCTCTCTTTCTCTCACATCTAATACCAAATACGTCCTCAAGTCCTGTCAATTCTACCTTCAAAATATATTCAGAACTTGTCCACTTCTCCCCACCTCCACCTCCACCCTAATCTAAGCCACCATTGTATTTTATCTGGACTACGGCACTGCCTCCTAATTAGTTGTCCTGGATTCACCTTAGCTGCCTTACTGCCTATTCTCCATACAGCATTTACATTTTTCAAGACGGAAGCCAGATCGTGCCACCTGTCCTCAAAATCTTCCAATGGCTTCCTATCTCAGTAGAATAAAATCAGTCTTTAATATAGATATGAAGCCCTACATTCCCTCCAACTCCCCCTCTCCCATTATTCATTGCATTCCAGCCACAATGCCCTCCTTGCTATTCTTCAAACAAGTCAAGCATACTCCTACCTCAGGGCCTTTGCACTTGCTGAACCCTCTGCAGGGAATGCAGCACCCCTAGGTTTCCTCGTGGCTCACTCCTCACTTCATTCACATCTCTGCTCAAATAGCACCGTATCAAGAGGCCTTCCCTGAACAACCTCTCTAACGTAACAGCATTACCCTTGACATCCACTCTGTTTCCTTACTCAGTTTATATTTCTTCCTTGCACTTATCACCACCTTACATATTTTATGTTTATTTGCTTTTTCGTTTGGAGTTGTTTGTTTTCCCCCCACCCAAAATATAAGCTCTATGAGAACAAGACCTTTGTCTGTTTTTATTCCCTATCTATCACAAGAATCTAGAAAAGTGCCTGGCCCTATAGTAAACACTCAGTAAATACCACCGAGTGAAGGCTGTGGCTACAGAGGAACCCCACTGCAGGAAGTCCAGTAAAAGCAGAGACCAGGCAGCTCCGCCCTCTATGCCTTGGAGCGCTCTCTCACCTCCCTGCCATCTCCCTGCCATCCAGCTTCTTTGCTCACTCACCTACCTTTCTAACGTCACTACTGTCAGCCTGAATCCAGTAGTCCTTCCTGCCTGAGGCTCCCCAGCTCCACCACTTCGGTGTCCAAATCCCAAATATCTAATTGGTCCACCTTAGTCCAAGAACCCATCCAGAGTCCAATTAGCCATTGCTGGGGGGCAGAAGGAGGGCGTGGCTGTGTCTGTTCATAGGCCAAGTAGAGTCACCCTCTCTAGGTGCCCTACAAAGGGAAAACTGCTGGCGATCGTTCATTCAAATACAGAACAAGCCTCCCCTAACGCATCCCTGACACTGGCAGAGAGAATGTGCATAACTTCGACAAGGGTGCCTCTAACTCAAACGCCTTCCCAGTCCTGGCGAGTAATACAAAGGAGTGAAGAGGGCAGCATGGCAAGATGGCAAAGCTAGGAGCAGCCACTCTTACTAACTATTGCCAAGGAGGAACGTGGGCCTGGTGTTGCCAGATCTTCTGAGGACTCAAGCGAAGCCAAGAAATTTGGAAATTTCAGTGTGAAATCTCCCACTTTTTAAATGATGACAACTAATCTAATTTTTAAAAAATAAAACACAGTGCAGACCAAATAAAACACATCTGCTAACCAAATTTGGCTCAGGGCTACCAGGGTGTGATTCTGTTTTATACAGTCAGCTCAAAAATAGGACACAGTAATTTATCACAGTCAAAAGCAATGTGTCCCAGGGGGTTCAGTGTGAGGATTTCATTAACTGGAGTAACCAGGCCTCTCAGCCCCGTTCACAGCACCTGCCCCATCCTCTCTATCAACCCTCCTACAAACTCCCACCAACTTTTCACTGCGAGAGATGAGGTTTAGTGGAAAGCATTCAGGCTTCAGAATCAAACAAACCTGGGTTAAAACCCAGGGCTACCTCCTAGCATTCCTTAACCTCTCTAAGCCTCAGTTTCTTCATCTGCAAAATGGGAATACTAAGTCCTACCTAGAAGGGTCCTCAGGAATAGAGGAAATGTGAGCTGCCTTCCCCGTGGGTGTGACCCCTGAAAACCCACAACAGCAGATACAGGGTGTTCAGAATCAGCTGATGCCACCTAAACCTCTCTGTAGAATAAAGAAAGGGCAAAAATGGATTTAGTAAGTAAAATAAAGATGCAAAATACAGCCCTTCAGGGCTCCAGAACTTCACACTAAAGGAGTTGCTTGTGAACTTAGTCCAGAACGTCTACATGTATAGAAACCAGCACTAATTAAAATTCGCAGACATCAATTATCTGATTATTCAAGAACTCTCTCAACTTCTAAAGTTATTTTTTGTATGCATATTTCAACACAACACCGAAGTCAAGTCAATGCATGCCAATTCTCCAATGGTCTCAAAAAAAAAACAAAGTAATCCTGTAGCTCTGGAGACACAACTTAAAAAAGAAAGCTCTAGGGGCACCTGGGTGGCTCAGTCGTTAAGCGTCTGCCTTCAGCTCAGGTCATGATCCCAAGGTCCTGGGATCGAGCCCCACATCGGGCTCCCAGCTCAGTGGGGAGTCTGCTTCTCCGACTCCCTCTGCCCTTCCCACTGCTTGTGCTCTGTCTCTCTCTCTCAAATAAATAAATAAAATCTAAGCTATAGCATCTTTAAAAAAAAAAAAGAAAGAAAGCCGTGTTTGCCAAGTGCAAACTGTAATGACGTCCCCTTCTGGCGTGGACTGCCAGTGACAACACGGGACAGCCCTACGTCCACCAACAAACACAGAGGAGCCACCACCACAAACAAGGATCCACAACCCCCGGAAATTATGCCTCCCTCGCCCACCCCTACCCTGCCCTGTGCTCTCCAGGGAGGCGTCAGGCAGTGAAGACCCCTCAAGCCAGGGCCAGAGGGCCACACAGAACACTTGGCTTCCTACCACACAGCACACATCTCAAGAGTCAACAACAGGAAGGGGGTCAGCCTACAAGGAAACACGCAAATGAAGCGCCCTCCAGAAAGCAGGATGACCCTCAACTGCAAAACCCAGAAACACATTTCTACCAGCAGAGACCCGAGGTAGACTAGTCCACCCAGGAGGCTTCAAAAGAATGAAACTTGTCCCAAATCGCCAATACTTTCCCCTCCCCCCAAGGAGAGCCCAGTGCCCCCATCCCAGATGTGCCTGGGCCCTAGTCCTGTCTCCCCGGCTCTCAGGGCTCTCAGAATCATCCATGTCCATTACCAGCTATCCTCCAGGGAGACCCAAGCACCGGAAATCACTTCCCTCCTCACTGCCAAGCCTCTCCTGGGAGGCAGGTCATCAGGAATTATGTAAGCTATCTTCTAGATTAACAAAAAAAAAAAAAAAAAAAAAGAGGGGGGAGGGAGTCTACGAGGGGTGGAGTAAAATTCAAGATCCGCCAGGAGCTGACAATCCTTGAAGCTGGGCATCAGGTGAACAGGGGTCAGTTATACTCTCCTCAATTTGTGTCTACGTTTAAAATGTACCATAATAAAAAAGGTTTTCAAGGGGTGTGGGGAGAGGACACAGATACAGCCTGAAAACAAAACTAAGTGTCCTTCACTCTCCACCCTGTGTTTGAACACAGAAAAATCTGGGAAGTCCTCAGACTCTCAGATCCATAGCCCAGAGGGGTCATGCACTCCCAGAGGAGAAACAGCATCTTCTAAAGCCCCACACTCGCTGTCCTCAACAAAATCACCTTTGAAAAACTCCCTAGAACTTTTCAAAATTATTCTGGCGTGACCCAGCTTCCCTTCTTGGCCTGTAAACCTTCTGCCTCCAGAAATCACCCCTCCAGCCTCATCCCACTACAAGGGCCTCTACTTCCTGTTCCAAACTAGCGTGTTGAGCAATCGAGCTATTGAAATAGCTCCTGGGTGGCAGACAGAAGCCTGTGCTCCAGCAGCCTGTGTAGCTGGTTCTCCCTCCTGGGGGTCCGAAGGGAGGGGACTATTATCACTTTCAGGGAGTCAAGGAACACTTTATATGACCTTCTTCTTCCTCTTCCCTTTAGCTTCAACTTGCTCCCTATAAGAAATTTTTTTTTTAATGATCTAAAGTGGATTTTGTCAATCTCAACACTGTTGATATTTGGAGCTGAAAAATTCCTGGTTGGGGGGGCTGTCCTGTGCATTGTAGGATGTTCAGCAGCCTCCCTAGCCTCCACCCACTAAATGACAGGAGCACACACCCCAGTCGTGACAACCCAAAATGTCCCAGACATTGCCACATGTTCCCTAAGGGGTAAAACTGCCCCTGCTTAAGAATCACTGGTCTAAAGGATACTGAAAAACTTAGACCAATATTGTCCTGGCAAAAAAAAAAAAAAAAAAATTGAGGTTACACAGTTTATTTCCACATGCACTATTAGACGACATATTTCAGCATATAAATTTTTGAGTATGAATATTCAAGACATGCTGCATCCTAAGCCAGAAACACATAAATTAACAAGAGAGAAATAAACTTATAATACTCCCAACTATTTTTTTCTGTCTTTGTGGTTTCCTGTGTAAATCTTACTTGTTTCCTCCAGATGATCCTGTTTGCCTGTCAATGTGGTAATGGTTTCACCCAGGCTTTCTTTGAAGTGCCCCATAATCTGCGTTAGAAGGAAAAACTTCTAATGATTCTGAGCACTCCCCAAGGTGTGGCGGCTCTCCAGCACTTATTTAACAGGTGTCACTGGAAAACAGCATCCTCCAAAAGAAGGCTTCCTAACAAAAGCAGAGAAAAGCATCACCAACATGTCTGGTACAACTTAAGAGAACACCAGATTCCTAACGTGACCAAGAAGCACCGCACACAGATCCTCAACGTGACCAAGAAGCACCGCACACAGCTAAAGGAGCCGGAGTAAGAGTCTGCAACCCCCACAGGGAAATACTGTTACATGCCTTCAGTAAGCAGAGGGAGTTTCCCACTGTATTTAAATGGGACACTCCCCTCTTGAGAAGAAAGAAAATCTGTTTTCAGTCTGCAGGGAACTTATATTAGCCACAGTCTATTATCCAGCTTTGGGGAACAGACATACATAGCTGTCTCTCATCCCCACCCCATCAGACTCCCCAGCTCCATTCGGGGGTTCTCCAATGCCCCTCTCACCCCAGAGAGATACTGACTTGTTCTTCCCCTCTGATGCTTGTGGATAGGCAAGCACTGGGGGGGTTCTGTCTTTTGGGGTCCATTCCTCCCCTCTTACCCCATGCCACTGCCTGTCTCAGTCTGGATCACCCCAATCCTAGATTCTGGCCAAGGCCTCCTAACAGTCTTCCTGGTTTCACATTTCCCCTCTAATCCAGGTTTTACGCCAATGATGGTCTTTCAAGAGCACAAGCCAGAAGGGCCCAGAATCCTTCTACGGTTTCCCACTCCCTATCACTGGATACCACCCTAACTTCTTTGGTGCACAGATCTGTGAAGCACATCCAACGTTTGACCCAAGAAGAGTCCAAGTAGGAGCAGGATGAGCAGGGAGTGGGAAGATGCACACACGTGAGGGATTAATCCACTGGATAGATGGAGAGAGAGGAGGGAGGATGGTGTTAAACTCAATGACAGAGTTTCCTTTCAACCCTGACTTCTTGTGATTCTGAGAACTCCTGGGTCTGCCCCTCAGAGCCTGCCATCATCTGACCCCAAGCCCCTCAGTCATGCCAAACTGTCCCCCACAAATGTCCCTCACATAGTGCTGCACATGGTTACCCCACCTCTACAGGATGACTTCTTTCCTGGTCATCGTTCTTTTTTTTCTTTTTTAATTACAAAAGGAATGATGCTGGTAGCAAAGCATAAAATAATATTGAAGTATTTAAGGTGAAGCCTCTCAACCATTACACGCCCATCATTACCACTGGCAGCCAGGAGTGCAGTGCACGCCCCTTGCTCCCTCCCCATGACACACACACACACACACACTCACACTCACACACACACAGTCCACTCATTTGATACTTGATCTTATACTGTGCCTTAGGGAGGAGGACATTTAATTCTGGCGCGCACTCACGCATCTCTCCAGCACCCCATGAGGTTAAATCGAGTTAGTTCATCTGCTTCAGCCGCTGCTGTTCCACCAACGAGGGAATGCGAGGCAGGGAGAGCGCGTGTCTTGCTCAAAATCACACATTAGCTGGCAGCAGAGTTAAGACCACAACAAGAACCCCTACCCCAGTGTTTGTTATTACACTGTAAAGTACTCTTCACCCACACTACAGAATGCAATGTTGTACAGACAGAAGGTAGAAATAAATACCTGTTGAAAGAATAACCTATGGAAGCAGGACAGCACAGTGGCTGGTTAAGTACTTGGACTCTGAACTCAGGCTACCTAGGTTAGAATCTGGCTGTCCTTTACCTAACCGTGCAACCTGAGTCAATCAACTGGGCCTCAATTTCATCGTCTGAAATATGGGGTAATGACAGTACGTCCCTTACAAGGTCATTGTGAGAATGAGATAACTTAGTATCTATAAAGCACCCAAAACAGTGTCCGGTACGTGTGCTAATAAAATCACCATCACAGCTCTAATAGAAGCCCCCAAACACAATAAATATTCTTAAATCCTTCTTAAAATTGAGGCTGGCAAATCAAAACCACATCTTGTTAGCTCCATACCTTGTCCCAAGAGAAATCAGCATGGGGGAGAAACTCAGATGATATAACTAGAAAAAATATCTAAGTGACCCAGTGACTGAAACCATTACTCCAGGGAGGAATGACCTCATAGATCAGTAACACCTACTGCACCAAAGAATAAAAAACCTTAACAGCCTCTCACAGTCATTATCTAAGTAAAGTGGGCTGCAAATCTGTTGGAGAATTGTTTTTGCCATGATAATATTTCTAGTAAATTGCTGCTTCTATACTAAATGTACTGGTGTTGCAGAACTGGCATACTAATAGAAAGATTATTATAGGAACACTATTAACATGAATTAGATATTATTAAAGATTCAACTACAACAGTGCCTGATTACAAGAGATTTCAGGCTGTATTGCTTAATGGGCAGATAAAAGTGCTAATTAAGCCCACTCGTAGAGGATGTCCCTAGGCAGGTCTGTAAACCACAGGTAGCAAGAGGTCTATGTACTAAATGAGGAGCTGTATTACCAACCCAGTTGGGTATAGTCCTACAGGGAGATGCGGAAAGAACAGGAAGAGCCAAAGTTTTCTGCACAGGAGGGGTAACCTGGTAAAGCAGACAAGTATCCAAACTTACCTGAATCTCGGGTTGGTTGGTTTGTTTTCCTTAGCTACTTCCTCAGCAATACTTCTAAAACCGCCTTTGCTTAAGTGAAGAAGATCAAATAACTCACCATAGACTGGTGACCCTCAATAAACAGCATAAGCAAGGAGAGGCAGAGAAAGCCTTGCCATTTATTACCAAAACCTTCCCAGGCAACCAGAAGACACTGAATAGCTAGCTCTCCCGGCAGCACCTTGGCCCAAAGCATCTCACCGCAAACAGCCTAACGCTCTCAGTGGCTCTGAAAGAGTTGCTAGACTGAAGGCATTAGCCCTGCGTCTCAGGATCTATTTTGCTTTCCCACCTTGTTAATTAACTAATCAGGGATAGCAAAGCACCTCACAAATATAAACTGTCAGGGAAATGCTAAGGAAATTCGCCTACCTGGTCTAAATGTCAATACTAAATTAGGAAAGGGAGAAGAGCTGAGCTGTCCCCAGTTGCAGCAATCCTGGGGCCAGGGCTCGCTAACCAAGGCGGACCGACCCGTGTGCCCTGCAGCAGCCTCCGGCCCCGGGGCAGGGCTCTCGGCAGGACTTCTGGAAGGGAAACCTGGACTGGAGCCACCCCGGGGCAAAGGGAACGCTGCGCGCCAGGCGCATCCTCGCGGCTCAGCCTCCATCTCCCCGCATCTCTGGGATGTCAACAAACGCCGACCACAAAGTGAAACTTTCCGGGCCCCCGCTGTCGCGCTGGGTCTCTGCCCTCTGCCCGTGAGCGCGTCGCGGGGACAGGTGTGGAGCCGGGCCTCGGGAGGGGACCCCCGCCCCCAGCCCCTGCGATTGTGTAATCGGCCCGGGAGGGGGTGCTCGGCGTCGGCCCCACGCCCGGCGGCGGAGGCGCGGCCCCGGGACCCCGCGGCAGGCGCGGAGCCCGGGGCTGTGGGGGGTTGGGGAGGACAGTCGTCCCGCCCCCCGGGACCGCCCCCGGGCGGCCAGGAGAGCCGCGGCGCTGACATAGCCCGGAGGGGGCGCCCGCGCGGCGGACCGATGCCAAGGAGGGGGCGCGAGGGCTCGGCAGCGCGGCCAGCCTTACCTGCGCACCGGGCCGGCACGGCGGGAGGCGGCTCGGGATGCCGGGACGGCGGGCGGCGGGCGGCAGCGCTGGCAGCCACCCGGCCACGGCATGTAAGGAACCGCGGCGGCGGCTGCGGCGGCGGCGGCGGGCGCGGGACTGACAGCCCCAGGCCCCGCCTCCAGGCCCCCGGGCCCCGCCCCCTCCGCGGCCGCGCGCCGGGCCCCGCCCCCTCCGCCCACAGCCGGGGTCAAGCTGGGTCCACCAACCGGGAGGGCGGGGGCGCTCGCTTCCGATTGGCCTGAGAGCCGCCCGCCCCGCCTACTCCCCCACCTCCTCCTTGGCAGGGAGCGGCGCGTGCGCGGTGGCGACGATGGGCAACGCACGAGTGAGTGCTGGCGTTCTAGGTCCCCAGCGGTGGGTACCCGGCGTCCTTCCTAATCCGGGATGGCTGGGAGCCCTGGATGGCCTGAGGAACCAGGAATCAGACTCAGACTACATGGTGGATTGTCCTTATTCACCTGTAGACAAATCTGTGGGAGAAAACCAAGCCAGAATGAGCCAGGCTCTGTCTAACCAGAGGAGACCCCAAAATTGTGATCTGCAACAGAAAACGAGCCACCAGCCCGGATGCATCTGCGACGGATCCCAGGGGTGCTTTATCCACGCGCTGGATTCGCTCCCTGGTCAGCAAGGGTCGTGTGTGTGCAGAGAGTCTAGCAGTTGAGAAGCGAGGTTAGGGCGTTAGGGTTCTGCCAACAGAGAAAGTGAGTGATGCTGAACTAAGTGGCCCTTCTCCTCCAGCACTTACCTCCTCCACCCCCACCCCCTCTCCGTATCTCCCACCTCTCCCTCTGCGCGAGTTCCAGTACCCTCAGCCTGTAAACAAGATCAAGTCTCTCCCAGCAAGAATAAATTGAGACCCAGCAATTTCACTCCTCAGTGTGTACTCAAGGAAATTGGAAACATACCTACGCAAAAACTAGTACACAGATGTTCACAGCCTATTCATAATGGCCAAAAGTTGGAACAATTAGAAGGTCCATCATTTGATGAAAGGGTAAATTATGGTTTATCCATACAATGGAACATTACTGGACCATAAAAGGGAATGAAATAATATGGATGAACATTGAAAACTAAGTGAAGAAAGCCAGACATGAATGACCACACAGCATATGAGTCCATTTTTATGAAATGTCTGGAATAGGCAAATCTACAGAAAATAGATGAATGGCCACCAGGGGCTGGGAGTAAGAGAAAATAGGGAGCGACTGCTAATGTAGCATTTTGCTACCCCTTCTCATCCAAGATTCTTGCAATGGCGGCCTACATGTTTTTACCCCTCCTTCCTCATCTCCCATTTATATATTAGTTCCCTAGAATGTGGCTTCTGCTGGTACCAGAGCTGAATCTCCGCTCTCCTTGAATCCTGAAGCTTTCTGTGACCCTGAACATTCCTGGTTCTCCTCCTCCTCTCCATTCTTTCTGTCTTTTGACCTTTCCCTTGGCAAGCCTATTTAAAATATTGATGTTTTCTGTGACTTCTTCCTAGGTTCTATTGTCCATGTCTGTGAGTTCAGTTACTGCTTCAGATTCTAACATCCACCTGATGCCCCACAGGTTTCTCAAACTCAGTGTGTCCTAAGCAATCTGTCATCTTCTGTCCCCCTACTCTGTACCTTCTCTCCAGTAGTGATATCTGTTGCTGCCTGCTACAACCTGGGAGCTATCCTTGATTCTTCCTTCTTCCTTCTTCTAGAATCAACCAACAATTTTTATCCCATAAGTGTTCTTAAATCCCACAGTCCTTCTCCATTGGTACCACCACAGCCCTAATCCATACCCCCATCATCTTTTGCCTTCTGATTCCCTTCATCTTTTGTCCCCTTCAAATCTAGCTTCCAAACAGCTGTGGAAGTGCACACCCATTGCTTTAGCTGATATAGCTGGCATTCATTCCTCTTTCTCATGTTAGCAACACCCTGATCTTGTTTTAGGAACCCACCCTCCCCCATTAGATACAGGCTTGGTGAGACGGTCAATCAAGATGCTGACCTTACCTGACCCAGGCTAGGTGTGCCCTCAAGCTGAGGCAATATGACAGTCTTCATCTGGAATTTGAGTCCCAGGCAGAGCCACATAAAAACTGAAAGTGGTTGGACCTGATTGTTCCCAACCAAGGAGAGTCCTAGGCAATTCCTGCTATCTCTGCCCTGGGAGCTCCATTCAGAGCTTGGGTGCTGCAGCTTTTCCTTCAGTTTTCTCCGAAGTATTCCTTCTTTGGAAATTACCCAGAGTTGCCTGCAACCATAGAATCTAATCAATACAGAAATACATCTAAGACACAAAACTTGTCCTTACCTACCTACAACTGTTTAGAATCGTCCCATCACCCATTGGAAGGCCTCCAAGCTCTGTATCCCAGCTCCTGCCTGCCTGCCTCTCCCACACCTTTTCTCCCCACTCTCTGCCTTGCCCATGCTTTTCTGCCCTTCTGAATTACTGGGACATCCATGGCAACACCCTGTAAGATTTCATGCCTCTGTGTTCATGAGTCCCCTCTGTGTAGAATACCCTTCCCTGTTCTCCCAAGCTAACTTCAACCTTCCCTTAAGGAGTTCTCCTCCAGAAAACCTTTCCTGGTTCTCCCTGCTCCCAACATTCTGTCCTCCTCTGTGTTCTTAAAGCACCCTATTCTTCCACGTATTATTGCACTTACTGTTGTGGTATCTTACTTACCCATTTAATTATCTGCCTCTCCTACTAAACTTGGAGTTCCTTGGGGGCTGTAGCCTTCCTTTCTATATCATTAGAGCTTAACACAGTGCCTGGCCTATGGTGGGTGTTCAGAACTCTTCCTTTCTTCTTCTTTGCTTCTATGATTCCTGAATAGGAGAAAGAGATCTCATTGAGGGACATTAACAAGCATTTTTCCCTAAAGGATGAAAAGCAAAAATCCAGGCCTAAGGCATCTCATACAGGTTGTCCAAAAACTGTATTCCAATACCAAAAAAAAGTTCCAGAAGGTGGTTAAACCCTCAGTAAGACTAAAAGGCCCTTATTTAAATGATATGGCTCTCATCTCTAAAATCTACTCAATTTCTCTTGAAAGCCTTCATGGCTTAATGAGATGCAAAATTAAGTAACTCAGACAATTGTACTCATTATTGTGACTAACTGGCAAGGTGTGTTTTTGTACTTACTTGTAATCATAGCCAAAGAATAAACTGAATATTACAAGCAAACCCATAGTTTCATTTAGACATGTGTTGTGTAACACGTACTACCTCAAATGGGATTGCGTAGCCATCCATGCACAAAAATGCTGAGGAGGAGAGCTGGGTGTTAGTCCCATTTTGGCCATGACCAGCTGCTTGACCTTGGGTGAGTCCCTGCCCAGTCAGCCTCCCCAGTACCCGCTCCTTTATTGCACCACCATCAGAACCACATTTCCTTGGAAACGCAGTTTTTCTGCACTCTAACCCAAGTAGTCTTGCTTAACCTGACTCCAAACTCCAGGAGTTAGGCCTGGTTGGCTTAAAGCAATCATTCTATCCCATCTCTTTGGTTACAGAAATCCGTTCCATGGAAGACATGAAGCCCAGTCAAGACAATGAGATTTGAGAAGATATTTTCTAGGACTTCTGACAAAAAGCAGATCACTGCCCCTGCTGTAGCCCCTGTCAATGATATAAGGTCTACAATGAATACAGCCACATGTGACCACAAAGATAGAGACTCGATTGCCAGACAGTACGTGAATCCTGAGGAAGGCAGAATGGGAAAATTAAAATGAAACAGAACCTCAGTTACATTATTGAGCAGTGAGCAGCCAGATCAACACCTGAAACTGTTGCCCCATACTTTCCAGTTATATTAGGACTACTTATGTAGTCCTAATAATAGCACTTAACAATCTCTCTGGGCCTCTATCTTCTCATAAATAAAATAAAGATAATATGAATAATCTTTAAGGATTCTGCCAGCCTTCACATCCTATACCTCTCTGAAGGGTAAATATACTCATAAAAATTTAAGTGCATTATCTAGTAATGCACTAGTAAGCACTAAGGAAAATAAGACTCTCCAATATAATCCAACAAAAGATAACTGAAACTAGAAATATAAACAGAAATCCTTAATCTTTGCCTATACCAGAAGTTACCCAGATCTCTACCCTCCCCCCACACACAGCCACTTGTTTCTACACTCTGAAAATAGGGAGGGAGGGGTGGTCTGGGGAGGAAGCATATATGGTAGGCCTGCTTTAGAAGACTGGATTCTTATGATGGTGCCCATGGCCTTAGACCCTTTGTTCAGATGCTGACCTCTTCCACCACTCTTTGACCTGAGCACTTCCCTGCACCTTCTCTCTCTCCCCGGATCTGATATCTGAATCCCACATTTAACTTGCCAGCATCCCCCCCATGTCTGCATTCCCAGCATTGACCACCTTCAATCAGTTGGAAATGATGATGTATTAGCCAACAACTCGAGAGCACAGATTTGTTTATCTGTAGCAACAGGCCTAGAGGAAGGAGACCAGGATGGTTATTTAGTGGAGCAGAGTCACTTAATAAAAGAGATTAAGCACCTTTAGAAGCCTGAAGGGTCGAACAAACTGTCAGATACACTGCACTAGCAATTATGTGCAAAATCTTCACACAAGGGATATGTAGCCCATTTTGAATAATGTATCTGGACACGCAATTGTAATCAACATCCTGATTTGAAAAAGCATTGCCTGGGTGCCTGTCCGATACTGCATTGGGACACCAGGGCAGGCACCAGGAACATCAGGAAGAGGTGATGTGGAAAGAACCGGGGTTGCTTTCCTGGAAATAGAAATCAAGAACATGCTGCTGATTAAGTTAGTTCTTTGTTCTGGCTTTGCAAAATTCATGGGGAAAGACAGATCTTCAGCACAGCTTTGATTGATTCATTTAACATTTTATGACCAGATAACCTTTGCATACAGAGATGACTAAGACAATGTTCCTATTCTTCAAGAGCTCATGAGCTGGGGGAGGAAACGGACACTAGATCAGTCAGGTCACAGCAGGAAACAGAGCTTGCCCCATATGGCTTAAGTGAAGACTTCAATGAAAGGACTATTTGGGGGGTGGAGAAGGTACCCAGATACCAACAACAGCAGGAAACCATTACCACCCCCTGCGAATGAAGAAGAAGCAGAGGAAACAGGAGAGGGGGAATGTGGAGGAGAGGATGTCTAGCAGGAGCTATAGTCAGGCAGAGATCCTGCCAGAGGAATGGCTTCAAAGCAGAGCCAGAAGGGAAAAAGCACCTTGAACTCTTGCCTTCCTCCCATTCTCTAATCTGCAAGTGCCTATCATCGGCTGACCTGAACAGAAAACCTGCCAGCAAGGGAGCCCAGATGATGTAGTCCATAGTGCTCAGCCTCCCAGGGAAAGAATAAAGCAGAGAAGGGTGGAGAATGGACCCGGTAGCATTAACAAAGAAGAATCGGTCCACTCCATCCCACTGGCCATCCAGCCTCTAGTTTTGCTCTTCATTTGAGTGATGAAAATCTCATCTCAAACACAGGGAGAAACAAGTGTCGTAAGGCACTATATTATTACTGGTGATGTCACTTCAAGTGTCCTCCCTGGTGGGAGGTTAGCTACCTTTGTATTCTTCATACAAAGTAGTAGGAAAAGGGGCAGGGTGGCGGGGGGAATCAATTAGAAAAAAAAAAGAATCAATAAAATAAGTACAGCTGCTATCTTCCCCTTCTGTAGCCTGTCATGAGGCCAGAGCTGATAATCATGGCTTCCTTCTTTCATGATCCCTTTTATGTTTACCTTACCCTCTACAGCATCTCAGCAGGTGGGGAGCCCCAAATCTTCATCTCAAAATAACTGAGCCCTTACTCATCCTCTCTGGGTTGGGTTGCCAGTTTCCACTGAAGTGGCTCCATGAATCCCCTGGTACTAAACACAGTCTTCTCGGCTCTATTGCACTGAGCAACCCCATTTCTCTCTGACAGCCAGGACAGTGACCCCCTTCTCTTCCTGTGATCCAGTGGCATGAGAAGTCCCAAAATGGCCAGGGACAAGCTCAGCTTCCAGTTCATCAGAACCATGGCCGTGTTTCTTGGTGGGAACATGCTTCTCTCAGGAATCAACACCCCAAGTCTGTCAAGCCCAAGATCACAGAGATGGAAACAAAGCTGCATTAAGCAGAATATTAATTGTAAGAGTCACAAGTACACTCCTGAGCTTACCTGTGGATCCTACCCATGTGTTCTCAAGCCTTGTGTGGCGTTGTATCCTAGCTGGCCTACCAAACCTTCCTTGTAGACATCTCAGAAGCCCCATGTTGAAGATGACAGAGACCTTTAGCCCTGGATGACAACACAGAGCAGAGCTGCCGGCAGATTTCAGAATTGTTATATATGAGAGAAATGCACACCTAAATTCTTTAAGGCATTCTCTTGCAGGCTGCAGTTGTGGTTCTTAGCACAACCATAGGTGGTGCTCTTTCTGGCTAGGTTGCTGAGAGGGGGGTCGGGGTGGAGAATGGGGAGAGAGGAGAGCCTCTAGCCCTGTAACTTGAGCTCAGAGATACCTATGTACTGCACATTCCCCACCAGACAACCCTCTGCCTCCGAAACCCACCCTGTCTTTCAGTTCCGGGGACTGCTCTTGCTCAGGTGTTCTCCCTCAACAGTGGAAGGGAGACTGGGGGAAGAAGGAACACTCAGAGGCTGGTAGGGCTGCTTGAACCAGCTTCGAATCACTACCTGCCCCATCTAGTCCATCGCCGCCCTGCCATACGTCACCATCCCAGCCAGCACTAATGTGGCCCCACTGTTTCTGTGCCTTGAAAAGAAGGAGTGGGCAGTGACCGGCCTAGGGAAAGAGAAAGAATTCAACTCAACTAAGCGGCTTTCGCCTGGCCTACCCCAACCCACTTCCTACCCAGCCCCCTTCTGTTCTGTGTCCTTGCTCATCATACGGAGACACGCAACTACGTTCTGTCTTCCCAGGGGATTCTCATTGTCTTTGTAATGGTTCCTCGGATGCATCGACCTCCCTCTCCCGTCTGTGGCTTCATCAGGGAAGAGTTGAGGGGCCGGGGCTTGTTCCCTGTCATGGGCTGGGATGAGGTTTCAGAGGTAGGGAGGAGACAGGTCTTAGAGAACCTGTAGCAGGAGGAGGCGGAGGATTAATAAGAAGGTGGTTACCTAGCATATGATTCCATTTATATGACATTTCCAGAATAGGCCAATCTGTAGAGACAGAACACAGACCCATGGCTTCCAGGGGCTCAGGGGTAGCAGGATGAGGAATGACTGCTTAATGAGTATGAAGCTTCCTTTTGGGGTGATGAAAATGTCCTGGAACTAGATGGGGGTGATCGTTGCACACCACTGTGAATATACCCAATGCCACTGAATTGTACACTTTAAAAATGGCTAAAAATGTGACTTTTACGTTATGAGAATTTTATCACAATAAAAAAAAATTAGTCAAGGAGTTGGATTTTATGTTAATGGGAGACCGAAGATGCTCAAGATTTCCAGCATGAATCTGGTGGTGACTGAAGTAAGCGGAACTGTAGGAGAATCATTTGACCTTGAACTCCTTCTTGGAGCATCTGTTTCGTTCAGCATGGGGAAGTGATGGGGATGAAGAAGAGCAGGCAGAGAACAGGCCAAGTGGAGGACGCTGGCTCCAGAAAGGGAGAAGGGCAGGCGTCTGGGCCATACACCTTTCTTTCCTGGATTTTTTTCTTTTTTTCTTTTTATGTCATGTATTTTCTATTGTTTTTGTTCCTTTGTTTGTGATTACTCAGCATTCTATCACCTTCTTATTGGGGAGAATTCCAAGGAGGAGAGTGTCCTCCTTTGTAAATCTTGGTTATGGGGAGGGACCTTCCTCCCAGTACCCAGAGTGGGAAGGCTAGAGACTCTCCCTCTGGCCCCACACCCCCACCTGCCAACCACACCAGACCTCCGACATCTGGCTCAGCTAGCAGAGTACTCCTTCTGGGACTTTGAATCACAGACAGTGATGCAAAGACAGAGGAAGTGAGAGACTGCTTATGACAGTCGAGCCCAAGGATGAGTGTCCACTGGCGGCAGCAGCGGGTGGAGTGTGGAGCTTTGGCCTTGGTATCCAGGGGCAGCCGCACCTGGCAGCATATTCACCACACTCACCCTGAGGGGTGACCTTGGCTGTGGTAGCTGCTGCCTGGCCTCTTGTTCTGGATATCCTCTGAGCCTGATTTGCCAGCCTCCCTTCAATTCGCAAGCTACCTGATATCCTTTCAGTAAATTCCTTGAGTGTTCGAGTTAGCCAGAGCTTATTTCTGTTCCTTATAACTAGGGACCCTGGTACGTTGCTGCAGCCCTATCACCTCCCTTCAAAACAGAAAGCATGGTGCATTCCAATTAAATGCTGATGGCTCCTTGCAAAACTAAAGCACTGTCTGCACTTTGATTCGTGTGTGTGTGTTTCACTTTAAACATTGCAGATGTGAAAATAAACTGCATTTCCGTGGACTGAGTTATTGTAACTATGGTGATGGGCAGAAAGAGCGCTGTGATAGCAATTAGGAGACCAGGCCATGCTGGTTGTGCAACCTTGGGCAAGTCAGTGTCTTCTCTATTCAGGCTGAGATGAACTGTGAGCCCTTTCCCACTACTTAAGATTCTAGGATTCAGGACATGCAAAGGAAATCATTTATATCAGCACTGTGCTTAGGAAAACAAACTGTTCTGTCTCACAAGGAGGCTCCATCAACTAAGACAACTTCAATTGTTTGTCTTTACTTCATCTATTAAATAATGCACAGCTTTGTAGACAAGCAACAGAAGTTAATATCAGCCTCATCTCCCCATGGGGTATGCCATCCACAATAATACTAATGAGAGCTCACACTTGGATAGCACTTACTGCATTCCAGACACTGTTCTAAGAGTTTTACATGTATTAGTTCATTTAATCCCAGCAAACAACCCCATGAAGTAAGTGCTATTATTATCCCCTTTTACAGATGACAAAGCAGAAGCAACAGGGAGGTTAGGTAACTTGCCTAAGGTCACACAGCTAGTAGGTGACAGAGCCAGTATTCAATGGAGCACTCATGTCTCCTACCTCTTCCCCAGGTCAGACAGTAGCAATGTAATTTCCCAGTGAGGATGATGGAGTGGTGGTGTGATTCGTGCCATTAAATAGCTTCTAGGCCACTCTTTGCCTCCACAAAGGTTGCATTTAATCTTAATCAACCTAGAAAGGTGAGTGTCTATCACATTTTAACACTTCAGTGGAGGATCTAGCAAGGGAATCCCACTCTTCCCCTGAGGGCTGGTCCCATTGTTTAATGGCATTCCATTTCTCCAGAAAGTCCTGACATGCATCCTCTTTCACACGTGAGAGCTTTCAACTTCAGGCCAAATTTTGGGGGCAGTGGGGAAGATGTTGAAAAAATACAGTCAACATTTCTTCTGTGAAGATCCTCTGTGTTGAGTGCCTGGACCGTCAAGACTTGACTATATGTGGCCTTGGGCAAATTATTACTGCTTCTGAATAGTCTCCCCTGTGACATTCATTTGCTCAGAAACTATTGGTGACATCTGTCCTGTGACAAGCACAGAGCTGAGTCCTGGAAACAGGGAGGTTGGAGGGGTGGCTGGGCAGGTAGGTGTTGGCCAGTGGTTCTCAGCCTGGTTGGGCTAGGGGTCACCTAATGGAGCTTTTCAAAATAAAGGTTCATGTTCACTGGATCCTGATATCCATGTGGAGGCCAGAGTGGCAGGTGGATCTGGGGGCGGGGCATGTGTTTCGAAAAAGTCACCCCCATTTATATCTCATCTTCCTTAACCTCGCTTCCCACCCACCACTGCCCAACCCCTCATCCCAAGTGCACTTACTCTTTCAGAGCCATTGAAATTGGTGATTTCTGAGACTATTTGAGCTCAAAGTAAAATTCTATGGTTCGGGGCGCCTGGGTGGCTCAGTCGGTTAAGTGTTTGCCTTCGGCTCAAGTCATGATCCCAGAGTGCTGGGATCGAGTCCCGCATTGGGCTCCTTGCTTAGCGGGGAGCCTGCTTCTCCCTCTGCCTGCTACTCCCCCTGCTTGTGCTTTCTCTCTCTGTCAAATAAATAAATAAAATCTTTTTTTTTTAATTCTGTGGTTCATTCATTAAGATATTTCTCAATTCAACATGCCAGGCACTGGAGATCCAGGGTGAATAAGACTTAGGTAGACAGTCCTTGCCCCCTAGAAGCTCTCAATCTGCTTGGGGCCGACCAGCAAGTAAATTGCCAGTATCTATATTAACATGAAGGGCCTGGGATGCAAGGGAGCATTTTATAAACTGAATGTCCCTTGGTGACAGTTCAACTTTCTCTTCTCCAGAAAAAAAGTGATTCCTTTGCTTTTTTTTTCAAAGTTCCTATTTCCTAATGATCAAATACAGCAGTATAAAAAACACCCGACAAGTTCCAAACCCAAGGCATTTACCTTCCTGCTGGTTTCAGATGCAAAGCACATTCTCCGTGGCACCTGATACCAGCCGCAGATCTTGCATGCTAACACTCCTCTACCAAAAGGCCATTTTAATGAGGAACTTGGTTCAGGCATCAGCCATAGAACATTAATATTCATGGTTAATATTTGTAAAAACCTTCATTTCAATCTTTTGTTTCTGTTGAGGGGGGAGTCTTAAAATGGCCAGAAATTCCCAATTCCTATTTATTCTATCTAGGCCTTTTCTTTTTGGCTTCCATTATTTCATCAGGGTTGGCAAGGAAAGTTGGTTCTGCTCCCGTTCAAGTGTTAAATGGATACTCATGTGTCTCTTTGCCACACTGGTATAATTAATTTTATTGCAAATAGGATTTTTCTTTCTTCCCCTTTGCATGCAAATGTGCTCCCCTTTCAGTGTTTGCATAATAGCAGTAATTCTTTCATTTGTACAAAAGAACATGCATTATTTTGGCAGATAGATGGAGCTTTGATGGAGAGATTATTACATTTCCAAAAGCAAAGAGAATAAATCAGAATTTAGCCAGACGCTGACTAAACACCCCCTTCCCCCAACTGCACTGATCACGGGCCAAGTGGCTAACACAACTGTGCTTTCCTCCCAGAGAATAAACCTTGCAGAACAGTAGGACCTTGCTGGCTACTCTCTATTCTTTGCCCTTCTCTGCCCTGCTCTGTGCACTCTCTCACCTCGGCTCCCTTGCTGTCTGGCTTCTGCTTGGGTTTGGCCAATGGTTGGCAGCAGCGTGAGAATGGAGGTGAGAGTAGAGGGAGGCTGGGGTATTTGCTGCCCTGCTCCCTCCCGGTTTGCCATGGCTCCGAAAGAAGCTGTGTTCTTCTAGGCCTTGGCTCCTCTCTGGTCACCTTCTTCTGCAACCCCAGCTCCCACTGGACTCTGGGAATCCCCTTCCTTCTTTTTGCTACTTCAGGCTAGACCCCGCAAGCTTCACTCTCTGCTGTGGGCTAAGCCTGCCCACATCTATCTAAACAGTCCTTTATATTCAAGCCCTTTGAGTGTGTCCTTTCCTACCAACACACTGAGAGAAGCACCATAATCCTAGGATGTCACTTAGCTCACCAGAAATTCACATACACACACGTGTTCCATAACACTGGGGAAGTGATAAGGAAACCCCCAAACCACAGAAGTATAGAAGCATCTATACGTCCGTACAGTTTTTAGAAATTCCACCGAACAGAAGAGGAGTCTTCCCTAGGCATGTCTAATCTCATGGACGTCATGTAGACATTTTGCCTGCCTGTCACTTAGTCACCTTCTTCTGGTCATAGCCCCCTGATTATCCTTGAGGAGCCATCTCTTCCCTTCTCTTGGTGCATGTGGATTTTAGCGAGGGCTATTCTCTCCCTCAGCTATGAGGAAATGTGAGACCCAAAGCTGCCACTCAGGACACCAGGTCCCCCAAACTACAGTGTCGGTTCAGGGATGGCCAGGACAATAAAAACCACTTGGATGAAATTATCAGACTTTGGCTAGGGCAGCTAGGAAAAAGGTGCTTTCCTTCCTCTGATGTTGCTGAGGACAGAAATGGGAGCTTTGGT
The DNA here is from genome assembly GCF_004348235.1 of Phoca vitulina. Lineage (NCBI taxonomy): Eukaryota > Metazoa > Chordata > Mammalia > Carnivora > Phocidae > Phoca > Phoca vitulina. The sequence goes on along the minus strand of NW_022589705.1, from coordinate 68,806,440 downwards.
GGCCATCTGCCTTGAGGTACAGAGCCTGCCTGAGAAGTAAGCAATCACAGAGGAGGCGGCGCTAAGAAGTGAAGAGAGAAAATCTGGGCTTCAATCATATCACTTGAGCCCCAGATCAAGCCTTGCTTTGCCTTTGCAATTATGTGAGCAAATGTTCATTTTTGACATCTACTTAAGCTGAGTTTCTGTCACTTGCAACTGAAAGGCTCTCAACTAGCGCACTGAAGATAGAAGCTCTCTATAAACTAGGAACTATCGTGGACTGGGTAGGGGGCAGACAGAGAAGAAAAGAGAATTTACTATTTCTGGAGCATCTGTTGTGTGCTCTAGAATAGAGCACATATAAATGTAGGTTAATTTATTTAATTCTCAAAATAACTTTGCTCGGCTATGTTGAGGAACTTGCCAATTGCTACACAATTAGCAAATGGCAGGGTTAAGTTCAAACCAAGGACAGTCTGCTTACGAAGTTATATTTGTTCCACTCAAATGTGCTGTGATGATCTTCTTCATCTTCCTCCTCACTATCATCATCATCATCATCATCATCATCTTTAGGAAGCTCAGTGAGGATCTGGACCACAAGATCAGGAAGCTGAGATTCTTGGTTCCCAGAACACACAGACCCTGAAATATATATATGCGTCTGTACCAATAACTATGACATGAAGGAGAGAGTGATCAGTGCCAATAAAGAGGAGCAGACATCACATTGAGAGGGATTACTTCCATTTGAGGCATTGGAAGAGTTCAGACCCAGATGGCAGAAGGGAATCCAAACATAAGGTAAGAGTGAGCAAAGACATCAAAATTAGGAATGCCAGACCATCGAAAGATTCAGTTTGCACATTTACAAACTTCTGTTGTTCTCCAAGGTTCTTTCTTTGGCTGCCTAAATTTTCTTTTTCCTTTCATTTTAATGTAGTGTGTTAGGAACATTTAACATGAGATTTACTCTCCTAACAAGTTTTTAAGTGCACAATCAGTATTGCTGACTATGGTACAATGTTGTGCAGCACATCTCTAGGGCTGATTCATCTTGCTTAACTGAAACTTTATGATCATTGATTAATAACTCCCCATATCCCCCTCCCCTCAGCTTCTGGCAACCCCACCCCACTCTTTGATTCTATGAGTGAATGAATTTGACTATTTTAGATATCTCATGGAAGTGCAATCATGCAGTAGTTGTCCTTCTATGACTGGTTTATTTCACTTGGCATGATGTCCTCAAGTTTCATCCATGTTATTACATATTGCAGAATTTCCTGCTTTTTTAAAGCTAAATGGTATTTCATTGAATGCATGTGTGTATGCATATATATACATATCACATTTTCTTTATCCATTCATCTGTCAGTGCACATTTAGGTTCTTTCCACATCTTGACTATTGTGAATAGTGTTACAATGACCATGGGAGTGCTAATATCTCTGAGATTCTGATTTTTTGGATAAATATCCAGAAGCAGTATTGCTGGATCAAATGATGGTTCTACATTTAATTTTTTGAGGAATTTGCATACTGTTTTCCATAGCAGCTGTACCATCTTACAATCCCATGAGTTGTACACAAGAGTATGAATTTCACAACACCCTCACCAACACTTGTCTTTTTTTAATATAATAGCCATCCTGACATTTGTGAGGGGATATCTCATTGTGGTTTTGATTTACATTTCCCTGATGATTAGTGATGTGGATTTTTTTTTCATAAAAGAAACAATCAACAGCGTGAAAAGGTAACCTACAGAACAAGAGAAAATATTTGAAAATTATATATCCAATAAGGGGTTAATTGCCAAAATATATAAAGAACTCCTACAATTAGCAAGGATGTGGAGAAAGAAGAACCCTCTTACACTGTTGGTGGTAATGCAAGCTGGTACAGCCACTCTGGAAAACAGTAAGGAGGTTCCTCAAGAAGTTAAAAATAGAGCTACCCTATGGCCCAGCAATTGCACTACTAACTATTTACCCCAAAGATACAGATGTAGTGAAAAGAAGGGGCACCTGCACCCCGATGTTCATAGAAGTAATGTCCACAATAGCCAAACTGTGGAAGGAGCCGAGATGTCCTTCAACAGATGAATGGATAAAGAAGATGTGGTTCATATATACAATGAAATATTACTCAACCACCAGAAAGGATGAATACCTACCATTTATATCAACATGGATAGAATTGGAGGGGATTATGCTAAATGAAATAAGTCAAGCAGAGAAAGACAATTATCATATGGTTTCACTCAAATGTGGAATATAAGAAACAGTGCAGAGCATCATAGGGGAAGGGAGGGAAAACTGAATGGGAAGAAATCAGAGAGGGAGACAAACCACGAGAGACTCTTGACTCCGGGAAACAAACTGAAGGTTGCGGAAAGGGAGGTGGGTGGGGGGATGGGGTAACTGAGCAATGGGTATTAAGGAGGGAACATGATGTGATGAGCACTGGGTGTTACACACAACTACCGAATCATTGAACGCTACATCAAAAACTAATGATGTACTATATGCTGACTAATTGAACATAGTAATAAAATAAAATTTAAAAAAAAAAAACCTCCTACAATTAGGTAGCAAAAACAACTAATAACTTGATTTTTTTAAATGGGCCAAGGACTTGGATAGACATTTCTCCAAGAACAACATACAAATGCCAACAGGTGTTTGAAAAAATACTCCGAGTCTCTATTTTCTCTTCAAGTTCTTCCTTGGCAATAACAAGACCAGAAAGCGGATAATTCCAGTCTCCCACCTACCACAGTGCCGGGCACAGTCCTTCCACACTTCACAGCAGGACGGGGAGAGCTCTTCAGTCCTCCAATATAAATATACCTACTCTTCAATGGAGTTCACCTTGAAGACATGAGCAACAGTGAACTGGTAACCATGCTGGCTGGTGGGAAAGGTGAACCTACAAGCCTTTGACTGTGTCCTTGAAGTCCTAGTGTGTCAAGGCTCCTATCCACCTCCCAAGAGTTGTCATATGTTCCAACATTGACACTTGTTCTAAATATGGTGTGAATTCAGCCCTAGAGACACAGTCCTTTTTCTCTCTTCAGCAGAAATCCTGCTTTTGACCTCTCCTTTCTCCTACAGTTGTCTCATTGCTCTGTGAACAACTGACAAGTTTTTGCACATGCATCGATGCCTTGTTTTAGCACCCTTCCATCCCACATCCATTCACAAAAGGTGCTGCACTGATGTTAAACCAGGCAGACAGACCACCCCCCCCAACCCGTCATCAGTGTGTCTGCTAAGTAAAACACACCAACACACAGTGCACTATTTTTAAAAGCAAGTTAAATAAGGTGCCTTTAAAGTTGAGTCCCCTGGGATTGAATTGAGTCCCTAAGTTCTTGGTTTTGTGAGCCCAAGGGACCAAGCAGGTTAGCTTTCATTGTTTAACTAGGCCACTTAAGCCACTGAGCCCTTGTCTAATAGGACAATATTTATAGGCATTGCATCATTGCAGAGTTGAACTGTTCTTCTCAGACTGAGATCATCCTTCAGTTTGTTGGGATTTTTTTTTTTTTAACTCAGGAGGGAAGAAATGAACTGTGATTTCAATAATAGAAACTACTGATAAAAACAGAAGAGTAGAAAAATGTCAAGATGCTAACTTCTTAGTGGTGAGAAAGGCAGATTCTCTCCTGGCAAGATTTTAATTCATAGCTATGGAAAATTTGAAGGTGATATTTTGACCAAGGGAGGCTGGGGCAAATTTTATTAAAAATTACTAGTCTGGAAAACTCAATTTAGCCAAATTTTCTTCATTGCTGTTGTTTGATATAACTTTATTGTTCTGTGGTAGAGAGTGAGGCGGTTTTCATGGTTTGGACCACACAGGATACACTGTAAAAGAGTGAGTTTATTTTGCTATTATTTTTTTTTCAGATGAGCTTTCCAGCTATGTCCTAGCCTCATGATTTGGATGTTTTATCTACCAAGGCTAATTGACACATATACTCATGATTTAATCATAATAATAACAATGCTTAACATTTATCGGGCACTTACTATGTGCCAGGTGCTGCATGTAAATACATCAGATGTATTATGTCTTTCGATCCTCAAGCAATCCTATTCGTTTGTACTATTACCAACACATAGAAGATGAGGAAAATGACACGCAAGACGTGTATGAACTGCCCAGAGTCATACAATTAGTAATCCGTGGCTCTGGGACTTAAAGCCAAGACTGAGGGATTCCCAGGGATTCCCAATCCTTGTAGCCACCACAGCAGACTGACTTCTATCAACAAATCGGTTGTGCACTTTTTCCATCCAGTCCTATAGTTGAATCATAGAATTTTCGAGTTGGTTTGGCTGGGGATGGTGCCATGCTTACAAGAAGAGCACAAAAATCCCCATCAAAAACAAGACTTTTAAGTTGCTTCATTTTCTTTGAAACAATAAAAATGCTTACAAATTTGGGGAATTTTTTATAATAAAAGTAAAATTATTTAATAAAAATATTATTTTCAGTGTGTAGTGATATGGCTACAATGTGTAGCTTTCAGAAACTACAAGTAAATGGATTTCCAAACAAAATGAAAAACTCAACAAGGTAGATTGGACTTCTAATCCAGAGGAAGCACCAAAGATGGATGTTTTGATCCACCCCCTTTGCTCCAAACACATTGCAATGATTGATAAAATATAAGAAGAGCAGGAAAAAAGATAAACATCTCCTTTGACCAGAGCTGACGATGAATTACAAAGTGGTGAGTGGGTTTGAAGCCACAAGTCTGTTACGTTCCAAGTCTGCAAACACGTAGTGGCAGCTCATACTTTGGCTTCCACCACGTGATGGGAACTGACAGTGCTTCATGCACAATAGTGGAACAGAGCTAGGCTCACTGCTTGAAGCCAGAGGCTGGATTGGGCTCCTCCCTCCATAGAAAGGATTCTGTTAAGAAAAAGCAATTATCAACTTACTTCCTGAGACTACAGCTGTTCAGGGGATTCTTGGCTTAGAAAAGCAGGCTGTAGATACAACTTCCTGGCCAGGACCCGAGCCAGCCACCTGCTGCCCCATGACTGGATCTGTGATAGCCCCAACATCACTGCAGAGAAAATTCCACCTGGTGCTGTACTGGGGACGTGGAGGAGGGTCGGATGGAGGGACCTGCAAGTCCCCAAACGGCGAGACAAACAGGATGAGAGAAACACACACACTCTCTCTCTCTCTCACACACATTCAAAATGTGACTGTCATAACAAATGAAGTAATCTAATACCAAAGAAGAAAGCCTACAGAACCATCAAAATCATCCACTGAAACATGAAATGCCTAGGGATAAAATTAATTTTATGAAACAGTCTTACAAAAACTTTAAAATAAGTATGTCTAAAATGTTCAAAGGCATAAGCCAAGGTAAAGCATCCATTAATAATGAGTAAGAAATCTGAAACACAAAAGAGACATAAATTAAAGAAAACCAAGTGGGTATTAAGAAAACACAAATATATATTTGTGGAACTAAAAGAATGTGGTTACCAAAATAAAAAACTCAAAAGACAAGATAAATGCTAGGTTAGCTCCAGAGAGTACTGAATTGGGAAATAGTTGTGAGCCACACACACAGAACTTAGTCCTGAGTGACAACAAGCTGATTTTTATTATAGTAGTTAGCAGACATGAAAGACACCTTGAGAGGCACCAGCCTATATCTGAGAGATTTTCCAAGAGAAGAGGATGGAGAGAATGAGGGGAAAGTGAATTTTGAAGAGATTAGACCTGAGAATTTTCATAATTGCAAAAGACATGTGTCCTTTGATGGAAGGACACTCTGTGGACAGAGCATGACACACGACAGTGACAGTGTAGATCACTGGTGATAAGAAGAAAACCCTAAAAGCTACCAGAGAGAAAAAAACCAAAAAAAAAAAAAAAAAAAAAAAAATACCCATAAGAAACCAGTAGGTTGACAGCAATTTATTTTCAGCAACAATTGTGGCCACAAGACAATTTAGTAACATCCTTCATGTGCTAAAGGAAAATAGCTGTCAGCCTAAAATTTTATATACAAGTAAATTATTATCTAAGAGTGGGGACAAAAAAAGATGCTGCAAAAGCATGAAGACTAAATGAGTCCTCCCACATAAAGCTTCACATTTACATACCTAGTAAAGGATGCATTTCAGTAAAAAGAACTATGAAACTACAGCAGAGGTTGGAGATAGAAGAAACAATGAAATAACAGTGAGAAAAAATTCACAAAACATGCTTCTATGCTTAATTAAATATTGACCATGCATATACTATGGTTAGAAGGAGAGAAATGCAGTTTGTTAGAATATTTTTTATTCAAATGGGATATGTTAAAATTTTAGGAAAATTAAAAGAAGTGATTAACTATCAATAGAGGAAAAAATAAAAGAAATATTTAAAAATTAATTTGCCAACCTAATAAATAGTCAAAAAGGACTGGAGGGGCATGAGGAGTAACACAAGGAAAATGCCAATAAAGAGAAAATACAAAATAAGTTAAAGTATATCAGAAATCACCATAAATGCAATTATACCAAATGCATTTATTACAAAACAGAGATTAACATATAAGATTGGATGGATTGAAAGTAAAGAAATGGAAAAAATTTATAAATGTCTATCTCCAAATAAAGCTGGTGAGATAATGTTAATTTACTGCAAAAAGTTAATGGGAATTAAGGGGGGGTATTACATAACAATAACAATCTACCAGGAAGATAGAGAAATTGTAAATTTATATGCATCTAAAACATAGCTTCCAAATATATAAAGCAAAATAGAACTACAGGGAAATGGACAGATCCATAATCAGAGTCCAAAATTTTTTTTTATTTCTATTTTTTTAAATTATTTATTTATTTGACAGAGAGAGACACAGCGAGAGAGGGAACACAAGCAGGGGGAGTGGGAGAGGGAGAAGAAGGCTTCCTGCTGAGCAGGGAGCCCGATGCGGGGCTCGATCCCTAGACCCTGGGATCATGACCTGAACCAAAGGCAGACGCTTAATGACTGAGCCACCCAGGCGCCCCCAGAGTCCAAAATTTTTGAAACACTTCTATCAAACATGGATAGATCAACCAGGCAAAAAATTAGTAAGACTATGGTAAATATGAAGAACAAAATTTAAAACCATGATATAATATAGAATTTTCCAGATTTTTTTTAATGTGGTCCCTTTAAGAAATATATTTTATAGCAAAGCCTAGTATACAAATGCACACAAGTACACACATACACAGATAGATAGGTGATAGACAGATAATTCTACAAACAATATGCACCTTTAATACAAGTGATACATTCTGATACAATTTGTTTCATTCCATTCTATTTCACTTGTTAAAAAAATGTGAGTTGCAACCAACTAAATTGATCTCACAACCCAAGAATGGATTGTGACCTACAGTTTACAAAACACAGATCTTATAAATATATATGGTTGTGCCTCCATCAAGTAACAGTTATACCTTCTTTTCAACCTGAAGTAAGTAGTGTATACAATGGTGAAACCACAAAGCATACAAGTTGAAACAAGCAAGGATGTTTGCTATAAACACTTCTATTCTTCATTGTACTGGAGATCAAAGTCAATTCACAATGGGGGGAAAAGAATCAAGAGGTATATGAATTTGAAAGGTTGAGTAAAAACCAATTGCAACTGATTTGTTATCTGGAAAGAAAATGTAAGAGAATCTACAGACAAACTTTAGTAGTAATAAGAGAGGTCAGCAAAGTTCTAAACACAAGGATAACAAACATTAATAATTTTCCTAGGGGCACCTGGGGGGTTCAGTCCATTAAGCATCCGACTGCTGATTTTGACTCAGGTCATGACCTCAGGGTCATGCAATGGAGCCCCACATAGGGCTCCCCCCTCAGCAGGAAGTCTGCTTAAGATTCTTTCCCTCTCCTTCTCCTTCTCCCTTGCCCTCCCCTCCCCGCACTCTCTCTCTCTCTAAAGTAAATGAACAAATCTTTAAAAAAATAATTTTCTTAAATACCAGTAATGATCAAATAGAAAATGTAATAGACAAAAGTTATCATTCATAATAGCAACAAAAACCTAAATCACCTAGGAACGAATCTAGTGAAAGATGTGCATGGCCTTATAAAGAATACTATAAAACATTTTAAAAGATATAAAGGAAGACCAAAATAAATGGAAAGGCATAACATGTTTAAGGATAATGAAGATTTAATATGGTGAAGGTGATAATTCTCTCTAAAATACTCTGATATTGAATACAATTCCAATCAAAATCCCAACAGAAAAATATTGATCCTGAAATTCATTTGGAAGAGTAAGAAGACCTGAATGGGATCATTTTGAAAAGGAAGAAGGTTGGGGGGCTTGCCTACCAGAAAGCTAGGTTTATCTGAAGACATAACAACTAAGACAATCTGGAATTGGCCCAAAAATGGACAACTACATCAATGGAACAAGACCGAGTGTAGAAACAGACTAACACACATATGAAAACCACCTATGACAGGGGCAGCATTGTAACCAATGCAGAAAGGAAGGGCTGTTTAAAAATTTATGCTGTGACACATCCAAAAGAAAAAATTAAAATTTAATCATTAATTCACATTATATGAGATAAATTCCAGGTAAAGACTTAAAATTAAAACTTTAAAATTTCAAAAAATATATAGAATACATTTAAGGTTGTGAAGAAAGAAGTATTTTAAAAAAGATTTCTTAAATGAGAAGCAAAAAGGACCGACCATAATGTAAAAGACTGATATATTTGTCATTAAAATTAACTATTATACGGGGCGCCTGGGTGGCTCCGTCGTTAAGCGTCTGCCTTTGGCTCAGGTCATGATCCCAGGGTCCTGGGATCGAGCCCCGCATCGGTCTCCCTGCTCTGCGGGAAGCCTGCTTCTCCCTCTCCCACTCCCCCTGCTTGTGTTCCCTCTCTCGCTGTGCCTCTTTCTGTCAAATAAATAAATAAAATCTTTAAAAATAAATAAATAAAATTAAATTAACTATTATGTCCAACAAAAGTCATCATAAACAAAGTTAAAGATGCAAAATGAAAGGAAATATTTGTGATGCATATAATTGACAAAGCATTAGTGTCCAAAATTCATATAGAACATCTACAGTTTGATAACAAAATGACAAACAATACAATGAGAAAGTGAGAAAAGGACCTCACAGACAATTCATAGAAGAGCAAACTTGAGTGGACCATAATCAATGAAAAAAATACATGAGCACCCTGGGAATCAGAAAGTTGCAAAGTACATTTTACAGCACCAGATTGTGAAAATTAAAAATTTTATTGACAAAATAGTTGAAAGGGATTAAGAGGTTCAAACTTCCAATTATAAAATAACTAAGTCATAGAGATGAAAAGTACAGCATAAGGAATATAGTCAATCATACTGTAATAACGTGGTTTGGTGACAGATAGTGATTGTGTTATCGTGGTGAGGATGGAGTAACGCATACAATTGTGAAATCACTATGTGGTACACCTGAAACTAATATAACATTGTAAGTCAACGATACTTCAATTTAAAAAAATTGTTAACACTGAGCAGAGGGGACTACTTATAGCTAGCTACAAGAACTGAACTCCCGCATACTGTTTATGGAAGTATAAACTGGTACAACCACTTTGGAGAATAACCTGACCTTATCTTGTAGAAGCTACTCTGCAACCCAGCGATTTCACTCCTAGGTACGTACTGCAGAGCAACTCATACGTGTGTGGAAGCAGACAAGAATGTCAATTGCAGATAAAGAGGATGTGAGATATAGACATAATATTTATAATATAAATATATCAATGTATAATATATATTATATGATATATGTAATATATTATATATAATATTATAGAATATATAATGGAATATACTCAGCCATAACAAAGAATGAAATCTTGCCTTTTGCAACAACACGGTTGGAGCTAGAGGGTATTATGCTTAGCGAAATAAGTCAGTCAAAGAAAGACAAATACCATATGATTTCACACATATGTGGAATTTGAGAAACAAAACAAACGAATGAAGAAAAAAAGAGACAAACCAAAAACAGACTCTTAACTATAGAGAACAAGGTGATGGTGACCAGAGGGGACAGGGGTAAGGGGATGGGCGAAATAGGTAAAGAGGATGAAGAGCACACTTATCATGATGAGCACTGGGTGATGTATGGAAGTGTTGAATCACTCTATTGTACACCTGAAACTAATATAACACATGTTAACTATGCTGGAATTAAAATAATAATAATAATAATAATTACTCCAATTAAAAAAAGAATGTTGTGTAGCATTGTAATAAAAGCATACAATGGGAAGAACCTAAATGTCCATAAATAGAAGAAAGGATAAATAAATTATGACATGCTTCTTCAGTGAATTACTCTATACTAGGCAAATAGATAAAGCTACGTATGTCCATAAATGTTAAGACATGACGCTGAGTGCAGAAGCAAGTTGCATAATGATGTGCTTGGGACGATAATATTGGCGATAAGCTTGAAAATTATGCTCTCTATAATTTGGATACACACAAATGTAGTGATTATATTAAAATATGCATGGGAATGATAAAACCTAAAATTGTTGATTATCTCTGGAAAGGAAAAGGGGAAATGGGATAAGGAAGAAGTTCTCAAGGGCTTCAACTCAAACCTTAAATTTTTTTGTCATAAGCGGAAAAAGGGAAATATGAGGTCTTGCCAGAGCTAGTTGCAGGGTGCACAGGTGCTTGCTGGCACTCTCCACGTTTTTCTACATTTCATCACAATTTCTTTGGCACAGGGGCGCCTGGGTGGCTCAGGCTCGGTAGAACATCTGCCTTCGGCTCAGGTCATGATCTCAGGGTCCTGGGATCAAGCCCCACATCGGGCTCCCTGCTCCGTGGGAAGCCTGCTTCTCCCTCTCCCTCTGCCTGCCGCTCCCCCTGCTTGTGGTCTCTCTCTCTCAAATAAATAAATAAAATCTTTGAAAGAAAATAATAATAATTTCTTCAGCACAGTTAACCCCGTCCTCTCCCTCTTTCTATTTGTAGATTGTGATATTGTGTGATTGAATTACTTCCGAGTTAATAAATTGAAAAACTTAAACAAAACAATCAAAATCTTTCTTGTATTATCTGTTATCAAATATTGTCTTCAAAAGATGCTGTTGCTGTGAAAACCTGTATTGTCACCTCATTTATGTCACTTCAGATCCAAAGAATTCTCACTGGTTCATAAGGGTGAATTTGTAATCTCATCAGAAATCTATTTTCTTAATTGGTTCTCTCTTTAAAAAAAAAAAAAAAGTGGGGCACCTGGGTGGCTTAGCCGTGAAGCGTCTGCCTTTGGCTCAGGTCATGATCCCAGGGTCCTAGGATCGAGCCCCACATCGGGATCCCTGCTCGGCGGGAAGCCTGCTTCTCCCTCTCCCACTCCCCCTGCTTGTGTTCCCTCTCTCGCTGTCTCTCTCTGTCAAATAAATAAATAAAATCTTTAAAAAAAAAAAAAAGTACAGGGGCACCTGGGTGGCTCAGTCAGTTCAGCATCCGACTCTTGATTTCAGCTCAGGTCATGGTCTCAGGGTCATGGGATCCAGCTCTGTGTCAGGCTCCAAGCTCAGCACGGAGTCTGCTTGTCCCTCTCCCTCTGCTCCATCCCTCTCTCGTGCACTCGCTCTCTCTCTCTCTCTCAAATAAATAAAATCTTAAAAAAAAAAAAAGTATAGAAGTAAGAGACTTCCAGGAAGATGGCAGAGTGGGAGGACCCTAGGCTCACCTCGTCCCTTAGAAACAACTAGAGAACACTCCCATCAGTGTAAATAACCCAGAAAATGACCCAAAGACCAGCAGAATAAACTCCATGACTAAACCATGACTAAATGTGGAGAAGAAGCCCCATCGAAGTGGCTTAGTGGGCTCTTCATAGATACTGATTAATTGGTTGGAAAAACAAAGTATAGAAGTAATATAACACAATTATAGAAAAGTTGGGAAATAGTGATCGCTTAAAATTCTCCCCTCCCCAAAATGCCATACACTCACCTATTCTATTTCTCACTAGTCTTTTATGCTTGTGTATGTTTTAGTGCCGTTGTAATCAATTCACACCTGTAACTCTGCAGGCTGCGTTCTTCTGCTAAGTCAATATCGCTATGCGGTCCTTCCTTTCTGTCTATGTATCACGTCTTCTTAGCGCTATGTGCTAACCTTCCTTTCTGTCTGTGGAACAGTCCATCCCATCTTTCCACAATTATTTAACCTTTCTCCTATTATTGGACATTTAGGTTTCTGTCAATTCATATTCATAGAAATAAAAATCCATGACAAAAACTTTATGAAAATATATTTTTGTATTTTGAATGATCTTAGAACTGGGATTTCCCATTTCGGAGCACGAACCTTTCCATGAATTACTACCCCAAACCGACCTTGCCGTTTCCGTTGCCCATGGTGGTATTTGAAGGCACCGCATGGCTCGCTGTGCCTCTGGACTCCAGTTGGAATTCTGCAGCAACAACCACCAAATTCTACTTTTTTTCCCAAAAGATTATCTTTACTTACAATCTTTGTGACTGTTGCAAGAAGACAGTTGACAGGTACCTGTTCTGTTCCGGTTTATAAAATTTTCTAAAAGATGATCTGAGACTCAAGGATAGGGAATATAGTAAACAGTACCGTAATAGTGTTGTATGGAGACAGACGGTGACCACACTTATCATGGTGAGCACTGAGCAATGTACAGAATTGTTCTATTAATATGTTGTACACCTGAAACGAACATAATGCTGTACACCAAGTGTACTTGAATAAAAATAATAAAATAAAATGATGATCCGAGACAATTGTCTATCAAATGCCATGTATACAATTAGAAACAACTCATGTATAGTCATACCCTTAAAATGTGCACATCTTAAAACTATGTTCCAAATTGGGGGGTGGGGGGCAAGGGGAAACATTTTATTTTTTTAATCTAAATTATTATAAATAAACTTCTTGAAAGTTGAGTTTTTAATAACACTGTGCTGGGGGCCCCTGTAGCTTTCCTTAAGTACAAGAGGAACATATTGAGAGATGCCAAAATATGAGAAATTAAATATAAATAAAGATATTGAAAGCCCAATCTGTTCTCAGGGTGATTAATTAAATGGTATTTTATTAAAAATCACAGCACATTTTGTTTTTTCTACCAAAGCAGGTTAATTGGGGCATATTTTGGAAGTAATTAAGTGGTGGTAAAATTTGCAGGGACATATGTACAAGGATGTTCTTTGCAGCACTGTGGGGGCAAAAAAAATTTTCAAAACGGGGTGCAAGGCTGTCATTGAGAACTGGTCGAAGAAGAGTTGCCATGTGCACGCTATGGAATGTAATGCGGCAAATAAAACAGGCTTCTTCTCTGCCCACATCGTTGGAGAGATTTCCAGGCAGGACTACTAAGTGTGGGAAGCAAGATCTAGAGATTATATAATAAAAACTATTAAGACAAAAATAGTATGTGAGTGTGTATAACTGAATACGATCATGTCAGTAACAGGGGTTATCTGTGCACAGGAGGGAGGTAGAGAGAGGGAAGAAGGAGAAAGAAAAGAAAAAACTCTGTTCTTACAATGCGGGCAAGTGTTTAAGTGAAAACTATGAATGGGCAGTGAAAGAAAGAAGAAGAGGCCAAACAGTGTGAGCAGCTCAGTTCAAAAGTTCCCCAGAGCACCCCCTTACAGGTAACCTCTGTTGGAGACCGACATCAAATCCCACTTTCTAGCCTCTTTCTTGAGTAGTACATAAGATAGTACAGTAGACAGCATGGACTTCTTCTTTAAGATAAATAAATAAAAATAAAACCTTATGGGATACAAGTAGACACACTGTATGAGTCAAGAGTTCTCTAAAGAAGCAGAACTAATAGGGTAGAGACCGATTTTAAGGAACTGGAGACTGACAAAAGTCCAAACTCTGCAGGGTAAGCCAACAGGCTGGAGGCCAAAGGAAGAGCTGATGATGCAGCTTGAGTCTGAAAGCTGTCTGGAGACGGAATTGCTTCTTCCTTGGGGGACCTCAGTCTTTTTCTCTAAAGGCCTTCAACTGATTGGATAAGGCCCACCCACATCATGGAGGGTAATCAGCTTTACTCAAAGTCTACTGACTTAAATGCTAATTTCACCTAGAAAATGTTCACAGCACATACAGACTGGTATTTGACCAAATATCTGGATACCATGGGTATCTAGGCAAGTTGACATATAAAATTAACCATCACATGGACCAAACGATAGCCTTTCAAAATATCAAGCCCATTTTACTTAAAATTTTAAAATGAACTGGATGAGATGACCACATTTTCTCTCAAGTTACATTAGAAAATATAATCAGAGCCACAAACAGAACTCAAGATTCTTAAGGTCTGGCCTTGACCCTAATTTCCTTCACCCACTTGGCTAAGTGTGTGTGTGTGTGTGTGTGTGTGTGTACACACTTGACAATGTGTCTATCAGCAAATTTCCTGAGCATACAGGATGCACTTACCTATACTAAAAGCTACTTGTGTGTGCCTTTTTGGGGGGGTTAGTCCTATTTCTCTGATGTATTCTCGAAGCCATTCTCTTCTCTCTCCTCATTGACTCGGAAATCCTCTGTGTCCTTCAAGACAGCTCAGATCCCCTTGCTTCCCAGAAACTGCCCCATAACCACCGCCGTCCCCCTTCTCTCCAAGTCTTGCCCCTCAGCCCAAGTCTGAAGATGATGAACACCTCTGCGTGTTCCCACGGTCCCCGTCCACCCTCCCTTCCCTACGTATACCCTTCCATCCTGCCACACTGTATGTTAATTACCGGTTTGTGTATGTGTTTTACCCCCGATAGACTGTTTTCCTTGATGGCAGGGATGATATTTTATCCATTACTGCATCCCCATGCCTCAGCAGTATTTATTAGAAGAATTAATAATTAAATTCTGCTTTCCTTATGACGCTTTTCAAAGAATCTTGCCCAGCCCCTCCAGGCCACTATTGCTGAAGGCAGTTTCATCTTGCACGTTGAGGGACCAAAACGACTTCCTTTAAAGGATGTCCAAGCATCTTAAAGGCCCTGCTACTACTGATGCTAGTCACACATTGTGCATGTTTAGAAAGCAGTGGAAGGACCAGGCAGTCTTCTGAGGGAGGATCCTGCTGTGCTATTTTGATTAAGTGAATCAAAGTGAAGAATCATCAAGTGAAGATTGATGTCCCCATGGCAGACTTTAAGGAGGTCTCCAATGCTCTCATAAAATTTCCACCTAAAATAAGCATTTTAGGGATGATTGGCCCCACTCCTCATAACCCTCCCCTTTTTCTTGGAACTGCCTCTGATCCCCCAGGGCAGGCTGCTGGCAGCCACATTGGGACCATGTGACTGTGTAGGATGGGACCCAGGAGAGCACCTGTCCCCGGGGCAATCAGATTCTCTCCCACTGGCACAGAGAAGCCCAGCGAATTAGTCCCTGCCTGCAGCTAAAAGTCAGAAACCACGCTCTCTTCCATGAATGGAAGAGATAGAGAACGTGTGTCACCAGCGATAAAGACCAAAACAGAGGTGAGGGATGGAGGGAAAGAACATCCAGACCCTTTCCAGCTCCCCAGTTCAGTTCTTCCTGAGGTGGCTATGTTCCCACTCTGGATGCCCATGAGACACCCCTAAGCATTTCTAGCAAAGTCCCCCTTTCCAGGTCATGTTTACTCAACTGGATTTCTGTTCCTCATAACCAAAAGAGTGCCATGGACTTTTCCAGCCCACAAAGAGCAAGAGCAGAAGGTGGTAGGCATCCTGACTTAAGTGGACAAAGGAGCCGGTTACACAAGCATCCTCACACTTTCTCTCCTGAGCCATTGAACAGGGAAGGGAGAAGAGGAAGTGACTGGCAGGAGCCTCCGTGGGAGCTCAGCTTCGCTCTACAAGCCTGACATATATCCCTGTAAACCTCGTCATGCTTCGGTTTTTCCCACCTGTGCAACAAAGATAATGTTTGCTGAACCTTCTCCACAGAAGTGATATGAGGCTTAAGTAATAAATGTTTGCTCTGCATGTTGAATTTCTCAGATTAAAAAAAAATGACACATGATACTCAGTATTACTTGGAAATCTACCATCCAGGGAAATATATTTTCTAGTGACACCTTCCCTGAGCACTTGGAAGGCTCGGCTGCATATTTCACCTAAATATTAAAAAAAAAAAAAAAATCTGGGCCTATCTGTGTGACCCCTTGACCTACAATTTTCTCACTTGAGAAATCAAGATTTGACAGTTGGAATAAATTCTGAATCGCCCAGCATAATATCAGAGAGGAGGAAAAAATGAATTAATACCGTTTACCTAGTTTCCATAGCCTTTGTTTTGGACAGAACCGTAGACCTCCTCTTTAGCAAGTCCTAGTTTCAGTTTCACTTCTTCCAGGAAGAGCAGGAAAGAAATAAAAGCCTCTGCTTTAAGAGAAGGGTCCAGCTTGAGGGATGAGCAGCCCACAGGCACGATAAGCCTACAAGAATTCCGTCACTGCCGTCCTGTAGTTTCACCTAAAAGTACAAGAATTAACCAGGAGAAGACTTGAAAGGGCTTGTAGTGAGAAAGACCAGCAGAAGCAGAGTTCCCATGAAGCTACTGAGACTGGTATTCCAGGGCCCCTCAGGCAGGTAAATCCCTGTGTGAGCCGGAGGTGTTGGGAGTGGTGGAAGGTTCCAGAAGGAGAGGGGAAGCCAGGTGGTAATCAGAAACAATATACATGCAATTCTGGTAAGTGGCTGAAAGAACTCCCAGAAGAAAGGGTCCTAGAGTTCCTGGACCCAGCAATTTGCTGTGATTTCCTTTTTTTCCTTCAGAGAAAACACTTTAGTACTTAACTTTATATTCATGAGTCATTTTTCTGAAAGAGGGCACCCTAGATTGTATAAACTCAGGACCCAGAATTCCAGACGTGCCCTGATGTTAGGACAGGTTGTAAACAAAGTTGGAAGGTCCTTATCCCACCCCTCCCACCGCCCCTCTCCACCCGACTTTCCGGGTCCTTGCCAAGGTCAAGCTCAGCCCTGCCTCCTCAGTCATACCCCACCATCCTTTCCAATTCCTTCCTCAAAACCAATCCAGGGGCGCCTGGCTGGCTCCATCGGTGGATCAAGCGACTCCTGATCTCATGAGTTCCAGCCTCACACTGGGTGTAGAGATTACTTAAAAATATAAATAAATAGATAAATAGATAGATAGATAGATAGATAAATACATACATAAATAAATAAATAAATAAATAAATAAATAAATAAATAAATAAATAAATTTTAAAAACCAGGGTTGCCTGGGTGGCTCAGTTGTTGAGTGACTGACTCTTGATTTCGGATCAGGTCATGATCTCAGGGTCATGAGACTGAACCTCGCATCAGGCTCCATGTGCAGTGGGGAGTCTCCTTGAGATTCTCTCTCTCCTTCTGCCCTCCCCCTTCTAAAAACAAACAAACAAACAGAAAACAACTACCACAACCTGGCCTGTCTAGTTCTCTTAGGACCATGCTGCCCCACTCGCATCTTTCCAAGGTGATAATTAGTTATCTAACAGACTAGAGCTCTGCTGAGGGTTCACAGCCTGAAAATTGGTTGTAATCATGGGTTACATTGAAGATACAGAATCTTAACCCCAATGAATGAACTTCAGTTGAAATAAATTTAAAAACAAAATTTTATCGTTTATTTCATATTACAAAAGTGGCATATTTAACTGAGAAACTTTAGAAAATACAGAGAAACCCAAAGATTATAAATATCACCCTATAAATGCAATATATGTTAAGAAAGAAAAAAAAGAAGAAGAAGAATGTAGCAGGAGGGGAAGAATGAAGGGGGGGGAAATCAGAGGGGGAGAAGAACCATGAGAGACAATGGACTCTGAAAAACAAACTGAGGGTTCTAGAGGGGAGGGGGTTGGGAGGATGGGTTAGCCTGGTGATGGGTATTGAGGAGGGCACGTTCTGCATGGAGCACTGGGTGTTATGCACAAACAATGAATCATGGAACACTATATCTAAAACTAATGATGTAATGTATGGGGATTAACATAACAATAAAAAATTTTAAATAAATAAATAAATATCACCCTATAAAAACAAACAAACAAACAAAAAACCGCCAGTAATCCCACCACCCCTTGCTAATCTCCCTGAACATGTTCTTCTGGACTGTTCGTTTCTAAGCATATATACATACATACTATGCATTCTACAAACCTGGAATCAGAATGTAATAATATTTTGAAACCTAGTTTTTTCATTTAATGATATACTGTGAGCATTTTTCCCTATCATTAAATACTTGTTTACAGGGTCATTTTAAATGGCTGAATAACACCGCATACATCGAGGATCAGCTAAATTTGGGGCTAACTCAGATGAAATAAGCAAATTCCTAGAAAAACACAAACTGCCAAAACTGACTCAAGAAGAAACAAAATATCTGAATAAACCTGTAACAAGTAAAGATATTAAATTAGTAATAATAATTAAAAAAAAAAAAAAAACTTCCCACAGAGAAAAGCACAGGCCCAAATTAATTTACTGGTTAAGTCCACCAAACTTTAAAGAATTAATGCCAATCCCTCTCAAACTCTTTCAAAAAATTGAAGAGGAGGGAACACTTCCTAATTCATTCTATGAGGCCAGCATGACTCTGATACCAAAGCCAAAGACATCCAAAAAAAATTAAAAAGAGGAAGTTACAGACCAATGCCACTTACAGCTATAGACGCAACATCTTCACCACAAATTAGCAAATCCAACCCAACAGCATTAAAAGGATTATTTACCATGACCGAGACGGATTTATCCCAGGAATGCAAGGGTGGTGCAACATGAGGAAATTAATCAATGTAGTGCATCACATTAATAAAACAAAGAGGAAAAAACCCACACAATCATCTCAATTGACACAGAAAGGGCATCTGACAAAATCCAACCTTCTTTATAGTAAAAACTCTCAGAACACAATAGATAGGCAGACAGACAGATAGATAAATGGACTATTACTAAGTATTGCCAAAGATGTGAATAAGCTGGAACCTTCATACACAGCTGGTGGGTGTGTAAATTGGTATACTCACTTCAGAAAACCGTTCAGCGCCATCTGGTAAAGGTGAACATATGCATACACTAGGACCCAATACTTCCACTTCTAGGTACACACAATAGAAAATGGACATATGCACGCCAAAAGATGGGTACAAGAATGTCTACAACATTTTTTTAAGATCTTATTTATTTATTTGACAGAGAGAGATCACAAGCAGAGGGAGAAGCAGGCTCCCCAATGAGCAGGGAGCCCGACACGGGACTCGATCCAAGGAGCTCGGGTTCATGACCTGAGCCGAAGGCAGATGCTTCACCGACTGAGCCACCCAGGTGCCCCTACAGCATTTATTTGCCATAGCCCCAGACTGGGAAAAAATGTTTATTGGTAGAATGGAAAAAAGAAAGAGTGGCCAGGCCCTGCAGTGAACTACTGGAAGCGATAGAACGGAGCCTGCTGCATGCAGCGGCCGAGACAGACCTCACAGACACGATGCTGACCAGGAGAAGTCCCTGACACAAAAAATGCGTACTGCGCGGTTCCTTTTGTTGAAATTTCAAAACCAGGCAAAGCTACCTATGGTTGGAAAGAAGCATAGCGGTTACCTCTGGGGGGATTGGTGACTACCGGGAGAAACAGAACTCGGGGGCCTGCACTCACTATGGTCTGTTTCTTGACCTGGATGGTAGCCGCTCGGGAGTACCCACTTTGCAGTAAGTCACTGAGCTGGGCACTTAGGATGTGTACTTTCCTGTGGCGTGCTTGGCAAATAGAAGGAGATACATTTGGCTATAATGGCGTCTACACCCTAAGTCTCTCCCAGCGGTGTGGTGATATCCACTGCCATGCATTCTCAGGCCTGGAGAAACCCGCTGGCCACTCCTCAAAATGTAGAGATCCTAATACGCAGTGGGCTTTAGCTCCTGTTCCTGAATCTACTGCCACCCAGCATGTCCCAGTGCCCACCTGCCCAGAGGCAGGTAAGGGGCTTGAGTCCTCCCATACCTTTCCTTTCCTTGGCCTCAAAGCGCTCAGAATGTGTACCCTCTTTCCTCTCATAAACCTGCCTCCTCCAGTCCTAAAGCCACACATGATTTCCCCCAAACCATCTGAACGTTGGGCCCATGCACCTGAGAAAGCTTCCCGCCTCATTAATAAGGAGAGGTTAGCACAGAACCCACACGCCATCTCCTAAAGAGAATCATCCTCTACTCGACTCCCATCTTGGCAACTTGCCAGCTGGGGTAGTGGCCTTGGGTAAATCACTTAACCTTCCTGAGGTTAAGGATTAAAAATAATACCTGCTTTTCAGGTTTGTTTCAAGGATGAGAAATAATATGTGTAAACACCAATCACAAAGATTGGCACTTTGCTCCATAATTTCATTTTTGCTAAAAAGCAACAGCAGAAACAAAGAGCACACCCTCTCTAAGCCCTGGCCTTATCCTGGGCTTAGGTGTCAGCTCCTTATTGCTAAAATAAGGAAGCCGTGCCAGAGCTTAGACCATGTACCCAGAGTGCAGACAGGAAACGTAGGTACCATCTGGCCAGTTTTCCGAGCAAATCAAGACCCTCCACAAAGCACGACCACCACAGGGACCACCTGCTTCCTGTAACAAGTAAAGATATTCCATTCTGCTCTCCCCAAGAAACTCACCCCTTTGGGCGCCTCGGTGGCTCAGTCGGTTAAGCATCTGCCTTCAGCTCAGGTCATGATCCCAGGGTCCTGGGATCGAGTCCCTGCTCAGCGATGAGTCTGCTTCTCTGCCCCTCCCCAGCTCATGCACGCTCTCTCTCTCTCCCAATCTCTCTCTTTCTCTCTCTCTCTCACTCTCTGTCTCTCTCGCCCAAATAAATAAATAAAATCTTGAAAGAAAGAAAGAAAGAAGAAGAAAGAAAGAAAGAAAGAAAGAAAGAAATAAAGAAGGAAAGAAACTCACCCCTTTACAATGCAGCCCAACCAGCTTTATTAATACTTCCCAATTCCTTCAACAGATATTTATGGGCTGGTATATGGTATATGCTCCAGGTGTTGAAGATGCAGGGATGAACAAGACAGAAGCCACAACCTGGCGCTCTTGACACTTGGGACCTAGTGGGGTAAAGGGTTCTGTTAGAAGGTTCTTTATGTAGCACTGTGTTGAACAAGCAGGACTCATGGCCCAAAGCAACTGTATTCTTATCTTCCACGGCTCCAGTCCCTCTTGGGTAACACAGGGTGCCCCGTGCAGTCATTCGGGTGTCCAGTTATCAATGCTTCCAAATCCATTAAATGTTACAGCTACTTGCTCCCCATCTGCCAAGCTTAGACCATTGCAGGTGGGAAGCCCCAGGCAGGCTTCTTTCCTCTCTCTCCCACCCCGCCCAAGGTCTGCAGTAAGTGAGAAGGGAGCAGGTTAGGAAAAGACAGAAAAGTTCTTATTTGATGCACACGATGCTGTGGCCTTGGGGCTCTTTGCGGCAGCCAGGTGTTTAAAGTTGACCTTCCTTTGGTGGGTGTTTCTGTAGTTTCTTTGGGGATGGCCCCCGACCCATCACTCTGACCTGCCATTCTCTTGGTCTAGCATCCCCCGTGTGTCTGTTCCTCCAGCAGACCTGTCAGATGGGACCTATCCTGACTCCACCTGCAGCCACTTGTGCACGTGGCCCAAAGCTGGTGTATACAAAACACTCAGACCTCCTTCACTTGTAAATACTTCTCCCCACTGGGGCAGACCACTCCCGATATACCTCTTGGTACACCACGACCCCCACTTCTCCCCCTTCGTGTTGGGGGGCTTACAGCCCACCTACAGCTCTCTCTAAAAGTCTTCTCCACCAGTGGTTGCAGTCTGGCCTTTTAGGACACTTGCCATGGGCGAGGGCATTAGGAGTCATCGAGCCAGTTTTATTATATCACCTTTGAAAGTGAACGTCTGGGACTGGCCCCTCACTATGAAATGTATCTTGGTGCATCACTTTAAACTTCCAATTTACCAGGCTGTCACCCTCCCATCAAGCTGCAATCCCGCCTCCTGAATCTCCTACTCCCATCCTGAAGAGAATAACCTCTCGGGGGCAGGAATATTCCGAGGGAGTTAAGAAGCAAAGCACCTGGCTCAAAGTTTGGCGCATGGCAGGTGCCCCCACCCCACCCCTGGTGCCCCCAAGGACTCAGGGGAATGCAAGCACAGTGGTGTCTTTCTCACCTGTGCTCCGGCGTCCCCAAGCAGAGTGTCACCAGTCCACCCATCTGTGCTAAGCACAGCCTTCAACTTTTCTCCTCTACCTGAAGGCTACATGGCTAACCTTGCCCACACCTGTTTTCAGCAAAGCCTTTAATTGAATCATTCAACTCCACCCTATCAGGTTTCACTTGGGGAAACAGAACCAGAGAGACTAGGGGACTTCCCAGAGCTGCACAGCCCTGACACGGTGGAATGGGGCACGGAGCGGAGCTCTCCTGCCCCTCTGCGCACTGCCTGTCTCATGTCCTCATGCCGCCACCAGATAAACACACCTGTAGTTTCTCGGCAGAGAAAACAGGGACGTCTGCCTTCTGCCTCCGTGCTCCCTGAAATCCGTACACCCTTTGGTGGAATGATCTGCAGCAAAATCCGTAGGTTCTATGACGGCAGTCATTCAGCTGTCACACATTTCAATTCTGGTTGATTTTACATTGCACGCCTACGTAGAATAAAGAATGCATGCTCACTGGAAGAAAATCTGACGAAGAATTGACCATGGGCAAATGGAAATGACATAACTGCATCAAAAGTGTGGAAGTGACTATAGACGTTAAGGAGAAAAACTTCCAGAAACCAGATATACCCGGTGGCGAGCTGATAAACATTTAACAGATGGAGGGTGAAGAGAAGCGAAGGAGACCTGGCTTGTAGCATTTGCCGATTTCTGTGGTGTAAATACTGCCAGCATAGCGGATTCCTTGGCCGTTGTGACATCACGGGATGCGGAGCTGGGGACAGACATGCACAGACAGCTCCGCCACTGGGCATGAGCCAGCTCCAGCACGCCCCTGGGTGTAGCACGGGCAAGGTTTGTGACTGTTCTCATTCACTTATGCTTTCTTATATCAAGAATACGCCAGGCATTGTGCTAAATGCTGGGGATCCATCGGAAGGAAAAAGAGACTTGGTCCTCATCGTCTTGCAGTTCAATCTAGTGGTGAGATAGACATTTAATCATAAAACCATGAAAACAAATGTAAAACTGTAACTCTGATAAGTGTTCAGGAAGGGGAGTTTATGGTGCTAAGAGGTCATGGAACCAGAGGATAGACAGAGTCAGCTTGCCTGAGGGAGTGATCACTGAACTGAGATCTGGAGGAAGCGTTGGAGCATCATCATGCAGAGGGAGAAGAAAAATATTCAAGCCAGAGGCCAGAGCATGTGCAAAGGCCCTGTGGTAAGAAGAAAGTTGTCTGTCACATGATAACATATAGACATAATCACCCTTGCCCTTTATTTTTCCGTATTTCCTTACCTGTAAACATTTCAAAAACCAGTCAGAAGCATCCTGGTTGCTGCAAAAATAATTAAAACTTTTATATCAGGAATGCAAAAGCAAATATTTAATGCTCTATTTTTCAGCTTCTTAAAATAGTTTCTATGTTGAATCCCAGGTCAGAAATGATAGTTTTGAAAGCCAAAGTTTTTTATTTGCAAGAATTGGGGTTTTACTGGGAGAAAAAAGAGTCTCTCTTGAGACTTCAAAAGGAAAGGATGCAGAACTCAAACCTTAGCTGTGGAATGGAGAGAGGAGAGAAAAGACCAACCACACCTTTCCCGGGCACTGAGTGGGGGAGGGGAGCTGAACCGGGAGCCACCCTCCATGGAGGACACTGGTGGGTCCTGGGCAAGGGCAAGGCAGCGTAGAAGCCAAGCCAAGGCTCAGAGACCATCATCGAGCCAGGCCTGGGCCCCATAAACAGTGCCATCCCCACTCTCTGGGAAGGAGCTTTCAATGACAGCTCCTGCAGGACACCTGTGATGGCACAGAAGTAGCTGGACCCCAAAGCTGTGCTGAGTGTCATTGGAGCTGCCCCTTGGTCAACAACCCAGGTCATGCGTAATCTCCAAACATAAGGTGGTGTTCCTGACTCACAGAGGGGCCTGGGGACAGATAGAAGGCAGAACCCTTAACTGCACAGGAAGTGGTAACACCTGCCCAGTGTACCCATTTGAGAAACAGAACTGTGGAACGTGTGGTGGGACTGTGGTGCAAATTAAGGATGGGGGGCAGAGGTCATACCAGAGGGCCTCGTAGACCCTGTGAAGGAAGGTCCTTAGATAAAGCTACGGGCCACTAGAGGGTTTTAAGCAGGGGAGAGCCCTGAGTTACTGTGTGAAAAGAATCTAGAACTGGAGGGCACCTGGGTGGCTCAGATGGTTGGGCATCTGCCTTCGGCTCAGGTCATGATCTCAGGGTCCTGAGATCGAGTCCCGCATCGGGTTCCCTGCTCCTTGGGAGCCTGCTTCTCCCTCTGCCTCTCTCTCTCTCTGTCTCTCATGAATAAATAAATAAAATCTTTAAAAAAAAAAAAAAGAATCTAGAACTGGAAATCTTCTGCCGGGGCTAGATGATGGACCAGGTTGGTGGTGTTTCCATCATCCTCACACTCTTTCTCAAGTGCTCAGTCCATCGTGTTCTGGCATTCCTGCTAAGTCTCGTGAGCTCCTTGACCCTCCGGACCCCAGGCTGATCCTGGAGTCCTGATTCTCTTCCCACTGGAAAGATTGTTAAAATACATCACTGGGGATAGGTGAGGAAATGGGCTAGGTCTACATGTTGGTGAAAACAAAAAATTGAAACCATACTTTGGAGGGCAATCTATAGAAATGTATCCCAAAGAAACAACCTAAATGTCCATCAGGAGGGAATTAGTTCAATAAAGCATGGCACATGGTGCCTTCATATGTAGAATTGTATGCCACAGTTGGAATGAAGTTGGACCATTTATTGACATGAAAATATTCCCAGAAGATACCAGAAAGGGCAATTAGCAGGTTAGCAAATGATGCATGTGGTGTGACTCTTGTCAGTGTGGGTCTGTGTGTGTCTAGAGCAAAAACACATGGAGGGTAATTTCAAGCTGATGGCGGTGGCTTTCTTTAGAAGGGACATTATAGGGAGCTATCAGTTTGGATGGGACACATCTCTGAATTGTTTGGTAATGTACTCTTGCATTTGAAGCCATGAAAAGCAATAAGAAGCTAAAGCCATTTTGGAGATTGGAAGACAGACCAGCTCTGCCAGATGGCGGAGAGGCTGCTAAGGAGGGTGACCATGGGGACAGGGTCACCGGGATCAATGTACCCTCAGACACTGGACAAATCTCCCCTCCTCTCTGGCTATCAGTTCCCTGACAATGTCTGCAAATGTCTGTACAAGGCTGGACATGAGTATGAGACTTCTGGAAAAAGCTCAGACCTGCATTCGAATCCTGACTCTTCCATTTACAAGAGAATGACTTTGGGAGTGACCCTCTTTGAATGTCGTTTTCCCCTATGTGAAAGGGGGAGCCCCCCACCCCAATCACCTGCCTCTGAGGTTCAGTAATGCCCACCACCCAGTGGTCTTGCCTGAAAGCATAACCTCAGTCAAGCCATTTCCCCACCATGAGAAGCTTGAACTTATCACAATGTACTCAAACTACAATGATTTTTTTTTGTGCCACTGTGTGTCTGGCTGCAGGAATTCAAAAGAAATGTTAATTTTGTGATTCTCCTCTTAAAACAATTTGCAATCTATACAGGACTTGGAGGAGAGAGGAAGAAGTCTTATGTCATCAACTTAAAATTAAAAGTGTTTCTTTTCAGCCTTTTTTTTTTTTCATCTCACAAAAATGATCTTTTTCTATTATACAAGGCCTTGTCAGAAAGGAACACTAATTATACAAAACACTAAAAACAGTTTTTAAAACTCTGGTTTTAACCAACTAATTGAAAATAATCCTATTTCAAAGAATTCCTGCCTGTCACAGAAGCTAACTAAGCTCAGTTAACTTCATTCATTCGTGTGTTCAGTAAGTATTTTGAGTGCCTGCTCTGTGCCTTGGTTGTAGAGATGATTATTTTTAAAACATACAGGGACTTGGAAAATCTTGACCCTCGCGGAGCATACCTTACAACAGGGATGGGAGTTGAGAGAAACGGATAAACAAATAATGCAGTAAAGGACAACAGAAAGTATCAGGAGATGAGAGTTCTCATTTTAAAGACAGGGGTCAAGTAAAGCCTCGCTGAAACCAAAAAACTTCAAATGTACAGGAGTAAGATATGTGGGATGGCACGTGCAAAGGCCCTGAGGTGGGAGTGAGCTTGGCATATTGAAGAAACAGCCAAGAAGCAAGCCAGCACAGACTGATCAGAGGCACAGGGAAGGTTGCTGCAGCGATGAGTGAGAAGCCAGCCCCAAGCCAGAGCACCTCCGTCACGGTCAAGAGCAGCAGGGAGGCCAGGGGCAGTTCGAAAGTGCTTTCCCCTGGAGCTGCCCTACCAAGAAAGATGGCCAGCAGCCAGCCCCCAGCGCCCTCTCCCGGGGGGAAAGGAGAGAGGGGCAACCATGTTTACAGTGATCCCAGAGGGAAGTTGAGGCTGGGCTTGGACATCCGGAATGGTCAGAATAAAGACACATCCCTTGGTCTTGGAGGCATCTCTCAAGTGTCAGAGTGTGCTCTAGAGGCGTCCCAGCCGACTGAGAACATAAGGACCTCTACATTAGAAGTATTCCCAGAGACCTAATCTGTCACTGTGGAGGCAAGCGACAACCGAGAAGACTCACGCGGCAGCCGATGATGCAGGACAAAGTGTGGACTTGGTCTTCCCTGTATGATGCTAACCATCAACACATCACCTTTTTTAAGTAGCAAGAAGAATAAAGCCACCATATGATTCTCTTAAAAAAAAAAAAAAAAAAGGCAGAGCGGGGTGGGGGGAGGCAGCAGACGGGGTCAGAGAGCAGCAGGGCCCAGCTGTGCAGGGCTGCGGAGGCCACCGCCTGGACTTTGGCTGTCACTCTGCATGAGACAGGAGCCATGGAGGGCTCTGAACAGGAATGATGAGGTCTGGGGTAGGTCCTAACCAGGCCCCCCCGGCCTCTGTGCTAGGGAGCAAGGGTGGAAAGAGGCTCACACAGGAACACACCCTAGAGACCGTGCGGGGACATCAGCGGGCTGGGAGGTGGGGGTGGAGAGCGGTGCCCACATCCAGGTATGTCTGAAGGTAGAGACAATGGGATTTCCTCAAGCACTGAATGTGAGGTGAGCAAAAGCCAGGGGCGGCCAAGGCTCCAAGGGGATGGGTCTGAGCACTCAAAAGGATGGAGTAAGCCTTCACTCAGATGAGAAAGGGCGGGCTTCAGGGGCCAGACCAAGAGTTCATTTGGGACATTCTACATTTGAGATATTACATGGCCTAGTGGAAAAAGCTCGTAGGAAGTTGGACCCCTAAGGCAGAGTCCAGCAGAGAGGCCTGAGTGAGAGGCAATACTTGGGAGTTGTCCACATGCAGATGGCATTTGAAACTTCCCTGGACACGACCACCAAGCAAGTGGGGAAGAAAGAAAAGCTCCAAGCCTGGGGCCTGGACCACCTACAGCGTTTAGAGGCTGGGAGATGCAGAGGGCCAGGGAGGGAGACTGAGACGGGGACGGAAGGGCGGCTGTGGGAGATGGGGAGACCTAGGTGTCCTGGAAGGCAGGGGGAGAAACATTTCCTGAGAAGGGAGAGATCAGCTGTGCCAACACCCACTAAAGGGTCGGGTATGGCAAGACTGAGGATTGACCTTGGGCTACGGCGGTGGGGAGGTCACTGATGACCTTGGTGAGAGTCGTGTCCATGGGGGCAAAAGCCTGATTGGAGAGGGTTCGAGAGCTCAGGGGAGAAGAGGAAGTGGAGACAACATCCCACTCTTTAAGTAGAATTCTGCTGTAACAGGGAGCAGAGAAGGGACACATTTCCCCATGTGCTGGCCACTGGGAATGATGAAGTGGGAACATGGGAAGGATGCCAGAGAGAGGGGAGATAAGCTAAGGAGCCAGAAGTATTTGCACAGGTTGCCAGAGACAGCGGCCCAAGCCCTGCATCCACAGAACGGGGAGGGGGAGAGAGCAGAAGCCGGAGCCACAGATGCTGGAAGGTGCTGGTGGCAGCTCGGGATGTCCGCACAAGTTTCTTCTGGTGGTTTGTTTTCTCTGACAGTGGGTTCACCTACCAGCGCTAGGGCTCGAGGACAGAGAAGTCACAGACAGGGGAAGAATCTCACTAACTGAATGAATGTGGGAACAGTAGGCTTAATACACAGTCCGAATTTGCAATTTCCAATTTGCAAAAAGAAGGGCAGAGTTGGATGCTCTTGGTCAGAGTGAAAAGTGGCATATCATTTTGGGTCAGTCAGACAATAGGGGCCATAAGTATGATTCTTGTGGGTGGAGGTAGGATCTGAGCTGATTCACTGAGTACACAGAATTCAGATATATATTGAGAAATCAATAATAATGCCAAGGGCTTTACATTAACTAGGTCATTTAATCCTAACAAAACCCATTAAGAAGTAGCTATTTTTATCATTATCACCAAGCTCAGAATCATTAGCCGTAGGTCACATAGATTTAAGTGGTAAAGCTGGGATTCAACCTTCCATCTGTCTGGCTCCAGGGTCCCCGCTCTGGAGCAAGCCTCCAGCCTGTGAGTGGGGAAATGCATAAAGGACCAGCAATGGAGTCTTCAGCAGAACTTACTAGTAGGATGAGCTCCACGTGGACAAAACCGGGTGATCCACCGGGGTACACTTACAAAGGCTAAGTGGAGGGAATAGTAGGATACTGTCTTCTTAAAAACACTGGACCTTCCTGAAAACATTTACAATCCCGGGATAGAAATGGTCAAGGTGGGAAGTCACAGAGCCCCATTCTGAGTTTTCTTCAAGCTAGGTGCATCTATATTTAGAAACACAAAATGTAAGGAGTCAGGATAGGAAAATCCAAAGGAAGAAACATGTCTAGGAGCTTTGGATAGGAACACTCACTACTCCCTTTGTTTAATATCCAGCTTATTGATCTCATAATTCTGCAAAGCACTTAGCATCTTTTAATACATTGAAACCATTAGCATTCCTCTCAGTCACACATGACTCGCACAAAATACAAATCACAACAGATGGATTTATCAAAATGAGGTTTCCACAAACATGAAAAAACTGATTACTGACTCATTTAATCTTTCTTCTGAGTGTTTAAGATGGTAGCTCTCATATCAGATTTTCTTAAAGATCTTAAACACCCCCAAATTATCACATGCATAATCTGATTCTTACTGTTATATTGAAACACATTTAAAAAATACTAATACCACTGATTTACATTTTAATAATGTGCCCCTTTCCTGGGGTTACCTCCTATGACTGTAATAATTTTGCCGGATAAAATATCTATATCTGCTTTGTCCAATATAGTAGCCAGTAACCACATATGGTATTTAAATTTAATTTAATTTTAATTTAATTTAAAATTCAGTTCCCATTAGCTACATGTCAAGTGCTCAGTAGCTACATGTAGCTGGTGGCTAGTATGTGGGGAGCATCAATATAGATTATTTCCACCACTGCAGATGTTTCTTTTGGATACAACTGATGTATACATTCTTTGGGTTGTAGTCATCTTTTATTAGACTCAAAGAAGAAACAAATACTGCCTCAGAGAAGCTAAGTTTGCACAATCTGGGGTGTCAACCTATTAGCTCTTGGTTGAAACATGGGACCTGGCTGCATGGTCCAAGGAGATTCAAACCTGGGTCCCCAGTCATTGCCCTGCGCTTCTTTCAGAATAAAATTTCACTCACTACATCAGTGGGAATTGATTTCACGAAAAATTCAGCCTTGTGACATTTCCTCTCTTTCCCACATATGATACACTCCTTAAGTTTCACAAGTTCAGAGTTACCTAATTGATTATCATTGTGATCTAATGACCTACTCTGTTGGGATTATTGGAATATTTAAGTGGGCCTTGTCAGAATCTCATCATAATTGGCAAGAACACCTGAATGAGAGTCTGTTTGTGCAATCATTTCTCCTCTTTGGGAAACTTGGCCAATTTATCAGCCTAGAACTCTCTTCCGTCCTACTGGAAATGACCACTGATGCAGAATAATTGCTGACCCCTTATCAACTTGGTTCTTTTGATTGACCCATAATTTCAAACATTCCTTCTTGATCTTGGTACCTTTCTGATTT
Organism: Phoca vitulina; assembly: GCF_004348235.1. Classification (NCBI taxonomy): domain Eukaryota; kingdom Metazoa; phylum Chordata; class Mammalia; order Carnivora; family Phocidae; genus Phoca; species Phoca vitulina. Next base: position 68,776,153 of record NW_022589705.1, on the reverse strand, counting down.
TTTCCAGGATTCTTGGCTCATTTGCATGTTTGTGTTCATTCTTTCTGGCTTACATAGATTAAAACACAAAATGTATTTGTTTAATAACCCAACATGTAGTGAAAAAGCACCAAAAACTCTAAATATTAAGATTCTCGTGCTCATTTAAAGGAATGAAAATTAAGCATATTTGATTACACCTATCCCTTCTTTTGTACTATGACTACTTTCTTGTACATTTTATATTAACTTTTGTCTTTTGAGTGTCATTAGGAACTTGTGGACTTCCATGTACTGAATTTTTTCAAAACAGTTACAGTCATAATTATTTCTATTATTTACGCTCAGATTGTCACAACTTGTTGAGTAAAAGCCTCTTTAAGTCCTTTCAATCCAAACATATCAGAAATTATCCTTGCTTCTTGAATTTTCCAGAATTTTCCAGAATCATTCTAATCTTTCCCACTTCTTTAAGCAGAGAATGATGCTCATTCATCAAAATCTGGATGCTAGGTTGAGATTTCTTCTGTTTGTTTTCTTGAGGTATAACAGACATATAACAGCATGTCAGCTTTAGGTGTGCAACATAATGATTCGATATTTGTATATATGGCGTGATGATCACAATAAATCTAGTTCATACCCGTCACCACACATAGTTACAGTTTTCTTCTTTGTGATGAGAACTTTTAAAATCTACTCTCTTAGCAGATTTCAAATATGCAAAACCGTATTTCATGGCCCCGTGCTTCTGCTACTGTTGGGTCACTTTTAGTAACAGAGCTTGAAAGATATTTATTTTTAAGGTCATAAATTCACATTGACTTTTTTTCAGCATTCATTTGCTGTGCACCCCTCTCCTAATGACAGCATGTTTCATTTACCACTAAGACTTACTAACATAACTGAATGAAACAAATTTAAATGGTCTCTCAGGTCACTCTTCCCATAAAGGCTATCTGATGTAATTTTTAGAAGAATAAAATTCTTTCATCCCACACTTCTGTTTCCATTATAGCAGGCTAGGTTATTTGGACTGTCCTCCTGGCTACAAACAACGAAAAGTAATGAGTAAAATATTTCTAAAAACTTCCTTAGGGGCACCTGGGTGGCTCAGTCGTTAAGCATCTGCCTTCAGCTCAGGTCATGACCCTAGGGTCCTGGGATCGAGCCCCGCATCAGGCTCCCTGGTCGATGGGGAGCCTGCTTCTCCCTCTCCTTCTACCCCTCCCCTGGCTCGTGCTCACTCTCTCTCTCAAATAAATAAATAAAATCTTAAAAAAACACACACACACACAGTGAGCTATCACCTCACACCTGTCAGAATGGCTAAAATCAAAAACACAAGAAACAAGTGTTGGTGAGGATGTGGAGAAAAAGGAACCCTCTTACACTGTTGGTGGGAATGCACACTGGTGCAGCCACTCTGGAAAACAGTATGGAGGTTCCTCAAAGAATTAAAAATAGAACTACCATATGATCCAGTAATTCCACTACTGGGTATCTGCACAAAGAAAATAAAAACACTAATTCAAAAAAATATATGCACCCCCATGTTTATTACAGCATTATCTATAATAGCCAAGATATGGAAGTAGCCTAAGTGTCCATCCATAGATGAATGGATAAAGATGTGGTATATATACAATGGAATACTACTCAGCCATAAAAAGGAATGAGATCTTGCCATTTGCAACATGGATGGACCTAGAAGGTATAATGCTAAGTGAAATAAGTCAGACAGAGAAAGATAAATACCAAATGATTTCACTCATATGTGGAATTTAAGAAACAAAATGAACAACCACCACAAAAAGACAATAAAACAGATTCTTAAGTACAAAGAACAAACTGATGGTTACCAGAGCAGAGGTGGGAGAATGGGTGAAATACATGAAGGGTATTAAGAGTACACTTATCATGGGGCACCTGGGTGGCTCAGTCAGTTAAGCATCCAACTCTTGCTTTCGGCTCAGGTCATTATCTCAGGGTCCTGAGATCAAGGCCCGCATTGGACTCCATGCTCAGTACAGAGTCTGCTGTGGACTCTCTCCCTTCCCCTCTTCTCCTCCCCCTGCTCACGCTCTTTCTCTGTCTCTAAAATGAATAAATAAAATCTTAAAAGAAAAAAAAAAGAGTACACTTATCATGATGAGCACTGAGTAATATACAAAATTGTTGAATCACTATATTGTACAACTAAAACTAATATAACACTATACATTACCTATATACTAGGGTTTAAAAAAAGTAAACTGCCCTCATGTACTGGAAGCCCTTATTCACATCACCTAAGTGGCCCAATAAAAAAATAAGCCATAAATTTAATTAAAGTAGTTCCAGACTGATAATGCCCCTACACACTTGAAAGAAACACAAAACTCTTTGGAGAAAGACATCCTAGGCCAGATGGTAGCAAACTATAGCCCACAGGCCAATCTGGGCTGCAGCCTGTTTTTGTAGGACCCACAAGCTAAAACAGTTTACATACGTTTAAGGGTTGTCACAAGAAAGAGGAGGAGGAGGAAGAGAAGGCAAAGGAGTGACACAGACAGTATATGGCCTGCAAAGCCTAAAATACTTACATGGTTCTTTACAGAAGAAGTTTGCCAATCTCTGTCCATGCCTTAGGACATTGAGCAGCACACAATCATAGATAAATAAGAGCATTAAAAAAAAATCAGTGAGTAAAACCAGCAGACACCACAAACATCAGAACAAAACCCACAAATACTTCTGGAATTGAAATGATCAGAAAACTCTAAGAACTTTTGTCTCATTCTATTGCTGAAGCAAATGCAGTGCTAGCTCAGTCGGAGGAAGGGGAAATCCTTCCCCTGTTGGGAGGGCTGAAGACTCACACCATAAAGCGTGTGGATACAGGGAAGAGTGGGATGGGTCCATTGTCTTCTTTTTCTTTTTTAATGTGTTAAAACACAATTAAAATATGGGGCGCCTGTGGCTCAGTCGGTTGTGTTGGCCTTCGGCTTGGGTCATGATCCCAGGGTCCTGTGATCAAGTCCTGCATCGGGCTCCCTGTTCAGCGGGGAGTCTGCTTCTGCCTCTCCCCCAGCTCATGCTCTCTCTCACTCTCAAATAAATAAAATCTTTAAAAACACACACTTAACATATAATTTACCATCTTAACCATTTTTGAGTATACAGTTCAGTGGTATTGAATATATTCATGTTGTTGTGCAACCATCACTACCATCTGTCTCCATAACTCACTTCATCTTGTAAAGTGGAAACTTGATGCCTATTAAACAATACCTCCCCGTTCTTCCCTCCCGCTGCCCCTGTCAAACACCCTTCTACTTTCTGTCTTTATTATTTAGGTGACTCTACATACCTCATGTAAGTGGCATCATAAGGTGTTTGTCTTTTTGTGACTGCCTTATTTCACTTAGCAAAACATCTTCAAGGTTCATCCATGTTGTAGCATGTTAGAGTTTCCTTCCTTTTTAAGGCTGAATAATATTCCACTTTGTGTATATACCCCAATTTGTGTATTCGTCTATCTGCCAATGGCCAGTTGGATTGCTTCCACATTTTAGCTATTTTGAGTAAAGCCACTAGAACATGGGTGTAGAAATATTTCTTTGAGACCCTGCTTTCAATTATTTGGGGTATATACCCAGAAGTAGAATTGCTGGGTCATATAGTATTGCTATTTTTAATTTTTTGAGGAACCTCCATATGGTTTTCCACAGTAACCATAGGCACCACTGTACATTCAGAACTGGACCCAGTTTTGCAATCAATCTACCACAGGGTGATTTATTTGATTAATGTCTGTCTCCCCGAGGAGACTATAAAGCACTATAAGGGCAGGAGTTATGCTCTGTTCGCTCCCTATTTTATCCTCAATGCCTAGCATGAAAGGCTCACATATAATAGTTACTTAAAAACTATTTTATTTTATTTTTTTAGGATTTATTTTTATTTATTTGAGGGGGGAGGGGCAGAAGAAGAGGGAGAGAGAGTCTCAAGCAGATTCCATGTTGAGCACGGAGCCCAATGACTGTGAGGTCAAGACCTGAGCTGAAACCAAGAGTCAGATGCTTAACCGACTGCGTCACCCAGGTGCCCCTCAAAAACTATCTTAAATTTGTGTCTGATAATTTTTATATCTGAACTTATTTCTCTTGTCTTTTTTTCTGACGGATGTCAGCCATATTATTATGTTTACTCCACGACATGCCTGGTTTACTTTGATTTGAATGTTGGATGCTGTATTAGAAAAATCGTTTGTAGGCATAACTTGAGGCTTCACATGATGATCCCTTCCACCAGAGAAGATTTATGTTTGCTGTTGCCGGTGCTCAGGGGGTGGAGGTCGAGGGGTGGGGGCACAGGCAATCCAGGACCATCTTATGCCAATTGCAGGAATTGAGATTTTTCTGGGCCACCAAGGTGGTCTGGAGCTGGACTGCAGCCTGGACGACAGCTGGCTGAGCTCTCAATACAACTGACCATTTTTTGGTTTGTCCAGTGTTTCTCACCATCTTTAGCAAGAAGATTGACCCTCTATTACTAGAGGTGGAAATTCTCCCTCAATAAGTGTTTGTTCGGTGACAAACGAGATAAATCAGATGGTCTCCGTTCTTGGCCTTTTTTGTAATATTTAATATTATGGGAGGAACGAAAACTGCAGTTTTCAGAGATGCCTATGGCTGTTTTTGCATTCCAGGGGTGGTAGCAAAATTCGTCTCTGGGAGAGATTTGCTCTATTGTTCGGGAAATGCTTTAATGAGCCTCTTGGGTATGCAGAGGTGAGGCTAAGAAATTAGTCTGGAAGGGGAGGTCAAAACAACGAAGAGATACCTGCGTTGCCAGAAAATGCTAAGTGTTCCTGGGGTGCTGAAGCTAGAATAATGCCAACTATATTTTTGCTTTCTTGGGTGGGAGGAAATGGGGACTTGGGGCTCCAAGACTGGGGGGGTTGGGGGAAGAGGATCTGGGTTTAGCAGACTCTGCGGTGGGAAGAGCTTCAGACCCCCTGAGAAGACACAGCTAACCCTCTGTCTGATGCCTCTGTCACACGCAGGCCTCCGCGCCTTTGTTATTTCTGCAGGCTGGGGTCTGCAGGACTAAAGGGAGCTAACTGGTCCACACTGGGACAGCCTGCGGTGGGGGGGCGTAGCAGCATGTCAATGGAGGAATAGACTCCCCACATGGCAACAGCCCAGAGAAGCAGCTATAAGCCTCAGCCTCTGACTACCCCTGTCACCTCGCTGTATCCAACTGTTCCCCTAAGCCTGGTCATTTTACTCCTTAAAAACTCTCAGCCCACGGCTCCTGCCCTTCAGGTGTCACCGGGTCTGACCCGGACACCCGCAGCTGCCCAGCTGCCTTAAGCCAACCTGCAAGTTCCTCGGCTCTAGGTCACCATCACAGATGCCAAGGTGATTTGTCCAAAGCACACTCAGGTTGCAAGCTCTCCTACGCAGACTCCTTCTCTGCTACAGGGTAAAGTCTCAGTTCGGGCAGATAGCAGACAACGCTCGCCACCATCCAGCCCTGACATACGTGCCGCTGTCATTTCCACGGCGTCCCTCCACTCCTGTGTCACGGGCTCAGGGCTCATGGTGACAGAGTGTGGTGGTGAAGGGCACGAACTCCAGAGCCAGCCTGCCAGGGTCTGAGTCCCAGCTCTGCCACTAATAAACTCTGTGATCACAAGCACGTGGTCCAGTCCCATCTGTGCAAAAGGATTGAGCGGGCCAGTATCCCTGAAATCTAAGAGCAGTGCCTGATGTTGGCGCTACAGAAATGTCGGCTAGTATTATCATTACTGTTATTCCCGAACATTCCCACTTACTATTTCTCCATGCTTTTCCCTCCCGGCGACTTCTACCCCAATGTCCTTCCTATCTCGTGTGTCTGACAAATTCCTTTTCATCTTTCAAGGCTTCTGTTACCTCCTCCATGAAGCTATCTCTGATCCTCTATGCCCCCCATCCGTTCTCCCAAGAGCCCTTGGCATTCACTTCCCATTTGAGGTCACGGATCTCTGTTTACATTTCTGTCTCCCTTCAAGTTTTGGGCTACAAGCAAGCAGACCCCCATCTTACCTCTGTCTCCCCTGTCCTTGGCACATAGTAGATGTGCCATAAATATTTCCTGAATGAACCTCCATCTCCCATCCTAGACTGTAGGGTCCCCAAAATGGGACCACATGTCAATCATCTTTGTGTTCTGTTCTGAAAGCAGCATGTTGAATTTTCTCCATCCTCCACTGCCAGCACTCTTCAGCCAACCCTGTGAGAGTCCCAGATCTCTAGCCAGTCTCTGAATAATTCTGATCTCAGACATTGGTTCCTGCCTGGTGAATGCTGGAATAGGTCAGTATTTGACCTGTCATCCACTCTTGCTATGTGCCAACGCTCACACTCTTTTGTCAACAACTTATAGCCATGGGCAGAGAATTTGGAGAGTGTTTGGAGGATTGACACAAGAAGAAAATGGACAGCTTTTCTTGTGACCCCAGTTCCCACAGAATGCCAATATGCATATGATTTATTTAAATAGGTTCTGGGTTAGCAAGAGTCTGGAGAATTTGATGGGGGCACGGAAACAGAGCCAAATGGTCTTTGGCAACAAAATGTTTCATTGCAAAGGAAAACATCCACTTAAATAAAAGATAAAACAAAACAGCATGTCAACTTTATGACCTTGAATATTTATTATTTCATTATATGTTGGAGTTAAAATACTATGCATGATCTCGAAAGGATGGTCAAGAAATATTCATTTCTAACATATTCTTGGTCCTTTTGAAGCTGAGGGAAGAGCTACATTCAGCAGACATTAGAAATAATGATCTTGTCCTGCCAAATGGCCCAACCATAACCCTAAATCAACCCCCAGTAGTGAGCTTGCAGAATGCACGCTGGCTCACTGACTCTCCACAACATGGCCTATTGCTGGTGACCAGAATCGATCTGCTTCTTCTCACCAAAGATTCAGACAACTAATCACTCTGGCTGTTCTTAAAACTAATAACTCAATGTTTCGAATGTCTCTTACCTGCATAGGAACTGGATAGGAGAGAATTAGGGTATTTTGAAAAGTCATTTAAAAAGTCATTAGAGGGATGCCTGGGTGGCTCAGTCATTAAGCGTCTGCCTTCAGCTCAGGTCATGATCCCAGGGTCCTGGGACTGAGCCCCACATCGGGCTCCCTGTTCAGCGGGAAGCCTGCTTCTCCCTCTACCTGCAGCTCCCCTTGCTTCTGCTCTCTCTCTCTCTGACAAATAAATAATCTTTAAAAAAAAAAAAAGTCATTAGGGAGAAACAGGCACCAAGAGTGAGGAGAACTCACAGGGGCTGAGGTAATGTGGTGCTTTAGAGTGGTCACCCCATTCCTAGGTCTTGTCTCTGCCAGCGACACTCTTGTCTGAGCACCAGCCCCACGGTCAGCCTTCAGTAAACCAAATCACAAGACCACCCAGAACACCAATGTATTTGTCTCCTGTGGGGACTACTCTTTCCAATCACTGGCCTGGCCTCTCCAAGGTTCTGGAAAGCAGGTTTCGTGGAATAGGAGGGGACTCATGGAAAGGTGGCCTCCGTCGGAAGTGGGGAAGTATTTCAGGGTCCCATCACACTTGAGCAGCACAGTGTTAGGAAGCTCAGGCTAAGCCCCACCATCTTTCTTTATCTATTAAGCAGGGCCAGCCAGCGATGCCTCTACTCCCTTTGTGTTCGAGTGTTCTCGGTACACGAAGAACAAGACCCTCCAGGAAGGGAAGCTGGGTACTGAGGGTACAGGGTGGCGGGGGGGGGGGGGCACCTTTCCATTGTAGCCTTTTCCTTTTGACCTTGAATTTTGTGCCACTTGACTATATAACATATTTAAAGAATAAATAAAATTATAAAAAGAATGCCCATACCCTTGGCCTTATGAGCAGTTTGTTCTGGGAAAGGTACATGCCCCAAGCCAGACACTGTCCTGATTTGTGCCACAGCCGAGGAGAAGGGTACGCCAGCCCTCTCGGGATGGCCAGTCATAGGGACGATGCAAGCCTGGGGCTTCCGTGGGGAGCTCCTGCAGAGAAGGAAGCTGACACCAAGGATAGCAGACCCCAAGGGGCGTCCTCGAAACAATGTTGGAGCCCCTCAACCCACCCTCCCTCACACTCTGCAGTGACACGAAACTTTTCTGCTTTAAAAATAAATAAAAAGGATCTGTCTGTCTTACAATATCCTGAAGAACTCCTGAGCTAGTTTAGAGAGTTGTCTGTACAACTTTTGGGGAGAATCAATGTGAAGAAAGCAGCAGAGTGGTTAGGAGTTTTGGAGTCAGAGACTTCTGGAAATGAATCCTGGCCTGATCAATTACCAGAAACAGAATTTAAGCAGAACCTGTTTTTTGTTGTTGTGTTGTTTTTTTTTTTTAAATTACAGGTTGGGGCTGATATGGGTACCTATCCACTGGAATGTGAGCTGCATGGGGACAGACCCTTGTTTGCTGCTCTGTCTCGGGACCTGGGCAATGTCTCCTACAAGCAGGGTTCGTTGCGTAGTTTTCCAATCAATGATAAATATCTCCTAGGGCCGTTCTCAAGCTTAAACAAGAAAACACAGGCCAACTGTTTTGCAGAGCATCCAGCCCTTGTCGAACATGAAACAAATGTTGTTTTTTACTATTATTATTGATTTGGGTAAAAACTTGTCAAGACTGTTGTCTTTTCCTTTTTGCATTTTTTAACTTGTAATCGAAGTATAACACCCATACAGAAAAGCACAGAAATGTTTGAATTATTCGGTCACATCCCCACCCCACTTCTCTTTGTCCAAGGACGCTGCCGCCAGACAACGCCTCCTACAATACATTGTTCCTGTCCATCCACACCGGGGTCATGCCTCAAGCTAATTGGGTCAGCGACAGGATGGCCAGTTGGCTTCACCTCTTCCGCTTAGACACTGACAGGGGAAAGCCTTCGTTCGCCACAGATACCAGCCACGGCTTATTGAAGAGTCCGGTAATGGGCATATGTCAGTGTAGGCGCTTAAATGTCAAGAACGCTCTAAGGCTTTCTGTGGTTTCTGAGTGCTGCCTACAAATGCGGCCCCTCCATTAATGGTTTTCTCTTCTGCTCTCTTAAATTGGGATCCTGCCTTTCATAGGGATGGTGCCAAGAGCTACTAGACAATAAAATATCAAACAGCTAGGGATCGACTAAGGAGTGGTCTTCCGAGCTAGTCATTCATTCTTTCGTGGCACACCATTCCTTCGTGGCATACCAAGTCAGTGGTATCACTGAGTTACATGAAAAGGATAAAACCACAAACAAGTTACAGCACCTGCCTCATAGAACTAACGGTCTGCTAGGCTAAACAGATCGTGAAGAATTACAGGTGTAATGAGCATTATGAAAGGGGAAGGCTGGAGCTCTTTGTAAGGATATAACGGGGGAGCTAGCTTCGTGGAATGAGGAAGGGGGATCAGGCAAGGCCTTCCTGAAATGTCAAAGTTGTCCAGAGACCAGAGTGTGTGGAATTAGGTGAGGCTGCTTGGACGTTCACCTTTCCAAGGAGTCTCCCCCAGCCACTTACCTCTGCTGTCTCTGAGCCACACTGGAGCCATCCATGAAAATGCAAATGGGTGCCTTGAAGTTTCCCCGGATATATGCCCATGGGCCTTTGGGAGTTCTGACTCTGGGTAAGTCAGGACATTCACATCTAAAGCCCATCCTGCCTTGCCTGCCTCAACACTAGAGGAACATTCCCCAATCTTGTGTGGCCAAACTTCCCTCAAGATAGATCCTAGTCCCTCCTGCTCTGTGGTAATTCTTCTAAGCCGTGGATCTTGATATGAAGAAGTTAGCTTTAGATGTTCCAAGAAAATGCCTCCTCTCTCCAAAGTCTGCCTTTCTAGACTAGGACGACAAACATTTCCATAAAGGACCAGATGGCAAATCTTTTAGGATTTGACTTGCATGCCACAGTTTGCTGACTCTTGTCTTTCCATGGACTTAGAAAGTCTAGTTTGAAACTTAGGGCAAGCAATGATTTCTTTGTTGTAGGTAGTAGCCTCTCTCCTCTTTCCTGGGCAATGAGCTTGGTCTCCTAGCCCAGTTTTAAGGGCTGCGAGAGAGCAAAAAAGTGAATTGTTAAGAAGGGAAAATCTATCAGGAGGTTCTTCAAAGCATTATCCTGCGAAATAGTAAAGTCTTAACAAAAAGTATGTATAGATAGAATGAAATCCTAGCTGACTTTATTCATTGTTATAAAAGCCTGGACAGCTTGGAACTAATCTCCCCACTTCTGTTCTTGCCTCCTTTCAACCCATTCGCCAGTCTCCTGCCCGAGTGTCTTTTAAAAACACAAATCTGATCATGTCATTCTGCTGCATCCCGCCTTACAATGGCTCCCTGTTGCTCTTGGGACAAAGGCTCTGCAGGACAATAGAGTCCCTACCAGCATCCATTCTCCAGGGCTTCCTTGCCACCAAAGCCTGGCTGGCCCCCAGGCGTGCGTCATGGCTGGTCTAACCCAGCCAGGCCATCCTAACTCCAGGGATTGTTCTGGGGTGCGCTGGTGACACGGTTCTGACCAACAGACACAAGACAAGGTCTGCTGGGCACTTTAGGGAAAGTTCTCTGATAAGAGAGAACATGCAAAAGAAAGTTGTTTTCTTTGGCTCTCAGAACACTTCCAATTCAACCAGACCTCTCCACATCAAGCAATTCTCTGTTCTCAATGGACACTGAGATGGTCGTCCTACAATTTAACTCAAATCTGACACTTTCTGCCTGGAGTTAGGGCAGACCCCACAGGTTAGGAGCTCAGTCCCACTGGCCGCCGGCTCGGACTCACTTGCAAGTCTCAGGTTGTCACCCATCATTCTGGCTGGCTGGCTATAAATGTTCTAGAACCCCTCCTTGGGTTTGATAATTTGCTAGAATGGCTCACAGAATTCAGGGAAACATTTATCGATGCTTACTGACTTATTACAAAGAACATTACAATGGATACAGGTGACCAGCCAGCTGAAGAGATGCATAGGACAAGATGTGGGAAGGGAGCGTGGGGTTTCCATTCATTCTCGAGGTGTGCTGCCCTCCCCACACCTCACATGTTAACCAACCCAGGTGCTCTCTGAACTCCATAGGTTAGAGATTGCTATGGGGCACTCGTCACATGGGCATAATCAATTAACTCAATCAGCAGCCCCTTGTCCCTCCCCAGAGGTTAGAGGTGGGGCTGTAAGTTCCCAGCTTCTAATCATGACTTGATCTTTCTGGTGGCCAGCCCCCATCCTGGTGCTATCTAGGGGCCCCCAGCCACCAGTCATCTCATTAACATACAAAAAGACACACTCATCACCCCGAGATTCCAAGGGTATTAGAAGCTCTTCTGTCAGGACCCAGGGTCAAAGACCTAGCACCACTATCCCTCAGGAAATTACAAGGGTTTTAGGAACATTGTGACAGGAGCAGAGACAAAGGCAAATCTATTTCTTATTCTATCACAGCGTGCAAAGAGGTTTGTTCACAACCCTTTCCCCTCTGCTTGGGAAACTGTCACACAGGGAGGCTGTGTCTGGAGCTGCCCCACCACACTGGATCATGCCACCCCCAGGCTATCCTTTGGAGAGAATGAAGTTGATCCAGAATCCCTTGGGACCCCAAAGGATTAAGCTCCCAAGGTCTATCTCAGGGTGAGCAAAATTCCTAAGCAAGCTTAGACCAAATTTAGTTCTTGTTTGTATAGGGAGGAAGAAGATGAATGGACAAGTCTGGGTCTCCCTGGGTCAAGGCTGACAGGAGCCTCTCTTCCCCTGCCCCTGGCGCACACAGCATGAACTTAATCCTCCCAGGAGACGGGCGCAATGGAGAGTTGCCCAAAGCTATCCACTTATGGCAAGCCAGGCTCGCGGCTAAGCACGGCTAGGAAGCTTCTGCTCGAATTAGCTTGCAGAGCTCCAGAGGTACCCAGCTTAGTACCCAGATGGATTTTCAAGATTTTGAGCTCTTATGTACACATGTCAGGCTGCCAAAGCTGCTATAAACCCTTGGGCAATTTGCAACATATCCTAGACCGGTCTTGGCTCCCAGGGGTCACCCTCTGAGGAGGTACTGCTGGGTTCTTGGAATGTGGTCAAAGAAGTTAACAATCAAGGACTTTTCCAAATACGTGCATGAAGTTGTGAAAGATGTGCCTTCTCCCCGCCTTGGCCTGGCAGCTTGGGGCGCTCTCGGGGGGTGGGGGGACAAGAACCAAGGGAAGCTCATTCTTCTCCTTCCTGCTGGGATGGCACCTCTTTATTCAGACTGGCTTTAAAAGGAAGCAGTGCTGGGAGGAACTGCAAGGAATCCCGCTGTGGGAGAGAACTTGGGATCATGGTCTTTGGCGGACTTCTCTCCCTGTGTCCCTCAGAACAAGAAAAGCCGAGACTTCTAAGGTCGAGGGCTCCACCATCAGAAAGTTAATATCGAATAACACCAAGTGGTTACGGTGCCCAACTCTGTTCTACGTGTTCTCCGCGTAATAATTCATTTAAACATCCTAACAACCTCACAAAGTAAATGCTGTTATCATCGTCATCCCCATTTTACAGATGTGGAAACTGAGGCACTGGGAATTTAAGTTACTTACCCAAGATTACAGAGGTAACAAGTAATGGAGCTCAGATTTGGACCCAGCAGCCTGTTCTAGAACCTTCTGTGACCTCTTAGGAGAGGAGATAAAACAGCAAAGATAGAGGGTGTATTTAAAATGCAAATCAGATCATGTCACCCCACTGTTTAAAATCCCTTTGACAGTTTCCCACTGCTTTCAGGATGGAGACCGGCTCCTCACCCCAGCTCAAGAAGCCCGGCATGGTCTGCCCTACTCCCCACCATGCTGTCTCAGCTGCTTTGTGCTCCCACCCAGCTCAGCGCTTTGGCATTAGCTGTCCCCTCTGCACCAAGTGCTCTTCTTCCTCCTCCTCCCTCAGAGCTTCTCTGTAGCATCACTTCCTCAAGGGAGCCTTCCCTGAGCCCAGACCCCTGACCCCTGGCATCCCCCCATCCATGCTCTCATCTGCCACACGGCGTTCCTTGTCAGTGTCTTCCACCGCTCCAAGCACTGTGTCCTCCCAGCCCTTATGAGCAGCACATCCTCTTGGTGACTCTCTCTGGTGACTCTTCGATTCACATTTGTCTCTTCTCTACACCAACACCGCCTGATAGAAATGCGGTGAGACACGTAAGCCATCGTAGATTTCCTCTTAGCCACATTTTAAAAAGTAAAAAGGAACTTGTGAAATTAATTTTAATAACATATTTTAGTTTATTATACATCCAAAATATCGTTTCAACATGGAAGCAATATGAAAATTATGGATGAGATATTTTGCATGATTTTTATCATACTCAGTCTTCAAAATGCAGCCTGTGTTTTCCACACGCAGGATATCTCTGTCACATGAGCCGCGTTTCAAGTGTTCAGTAGCCCAGTGTGACTCATGGCTGCCATATTGGACGGTGCAGGTCTAGTCCAACCCTCTGCCTTCAAGGAGGTCCAGTGTGGCCATTTCACAGGTGATGCAACCGAGGTCCAAAGTGGTTAGTCCAGTGGCTCTCAACTGGGGTGATCTCTCCCCCAAGGGACATTTGGCAATGTCTGGGGACAGTTTTGCTTGTCCTGACTTTGGTGGGGGCAGCGGGGTGGTCAATGCTGCTGGCATCTATTAGGTGGAGGCCAAGGAAGTTGCTGAAAGTGTTCCACAGTACAGCACGGCCTCTGATGTGCAGTGGCCAGCAGTGCTCGGGGTTATAGGAAGGACTCTGGGACTTACACCCACGCTCATTTCGTCACTCCCTCAGTCCCTCCTGCCTTCAGAGCCCGTTCCTTCTGTTGTCTACACTGTCAGCTGGTCCAGTTGGAGACTCACAACTCAGCTCCTGCTGAGCCCGCCTTTATCCATCCATCCAGCAGGGCCTTCCAAGGACTGGCGAGCCAGGAGAGGGGAGACTTGCACAGCTGCCCCTGGAGATGGGTCGGGAGCCAAGTGGCATCTGCCTTGGGTTTGTATCCTACACACACACACACACACACACACACACACCAAGAGGCTGTGGGTGGGATCCAGTGGTGATTTCCATTGCAAACCATTTCTGAGCATCATTAAAAATCCTCACTTGAGTTGGTGCAGGGAGGGCAAGAGCACCAGACCGTGAGCAGACGCATTGTCTCAGCCGAGCCCAGTCTGCCTGCCGAGTTTGCCTTCACAGTAGACAGGCTGCAATACGCGTGAGACAGCCCCACGTCCCCAGGGAGCTGGAAGATGACGAGCACACGGAGCAAATGCCCAGGGCCCTGCCCGCCGAGACTCCCCGTCCCTGGCTTAGCTCTGAGCCCGGATGATCGCTCGGCCAACTGCCAGTCTCGCTCGAACACACTGATCCTTCAGCTTCCCCCAGCGTCTAGAAGGAGGTTTAGGGAAATGCTCCACGGAACTCGCTTTCTAAAAGGGCCAGGACAACACACCTGTGAAGCTGAAAGCTGAATGGAGATGGGAAGGGATTTCCCAAGCCCTTCCCCACCCCATGCTCTTTTGGGGGCCACCTGCTTGCACAGGCTCCTCCCAGGTCCCGAGAACACAAAGCAGAAGTGCCTAGTACAGGGAGGGCCTGGCCTCTATTGGAGTTTTAATTTTAAAAAACAGTTTCTTAATAAGGAGTAACCTAGACGGAGCCAGAGTTGAACCACTCAGGGCCTCCAACAGCTCTCAAACCCCCTCTTCACATATGAATCTCATTTTCCACGGTTTTATTGAGGTATAACTGACAGACAAAAACTGAAGATCTCTAAAGCCTACAGAGGGGTAAGTTTGGGGAAATGTATACACCTGTGAAGCAACTGCCGCCCCAGATAGTAAACTTACCCATCCTTCCTAAAATTTCCTCTGGCCCCTTTGAAATCTGCCCCCTTCACTCCTCGCCCCTCGTCCCCAGGCAACCACCCATCTGCTTTCTGTCAATAGGGGTGTATTTGCATTTCCTCTAATTTCATATATTTTATATACCAAAAGTTGTTTATCCATTCATTGGATGGGCTGTTACAAATAAAGCTCCTGTGAACATTCGGGTTCAAGTTTTCCCATGGATATGCGCTTCCGTTTCTCTTGGATAAATACCGAGGAGTATTTACCTGACAATAGCTGGGATCCTAAGATACGTGTAAATCTAGCTTTTTAAGAAATTGCCAAACTGTTTTCCAAAATGGTTTTATGGCTTTGTGTTCCAGCCAGCAGTGGAGGAGGGCTCTGATTCCTCCACACTCTTGCTAACACCTGCGAGCTCCATCTTCTACATTGCAGCTCTTCTACGGAGTGCAAAGCAGCTCCACGTGGACTGAATTTGCCTTTAAACCAGGACAATTGAACACTTTCTCACATGCTTATTTGCCATCCATTGAACTTCTTTTTAAAAAAATTGTATTTATTTATTTGACAGAGAGAGACACAACGAGAGAGGGAACACAAGCAGGAGGAGTGGGAGGGGAGAAGCAGGCTTCCCACCGAGTGGGGAGCCCAATGCAGGGCTCGGTCCCAGGACTCTGAGACCATGACCTGAGCCTAAGGCAGACGTTTAACGACTGAGCCACCCAGGCACTCCTCCACTGAACTTCTTGGTTGAAGTGTCTGTTTAAATCTTTTGCCCATTTTTTATTTTATTTTTTTTATTTATTATTTTTTTTCAGAGTGTACTTCAATTTTTATTGTAACATTTTCTTTTTCATCAACTCAGGGAATTTGGCCACATCATCTTTATTTTACAGATAATGAACTTAAGAATAATCACTCATCTAGTTTACCTTAGAGCCAAGTACTATATGTTGGCTAATTGAACATAATAATAAAAAATAAATAAATAAACAAATAAGAAAGAAAGAAAGAAATCTAGGTGTCAAACTTTGCCCATTTTTTAAAATTGGGTTATTTGGGGAAAAAATTGGGTTATTTGTTTTCTTGTTGTTGCCTTTTGAGAGTTGTTTATGTAATCTGCATTCAAACCTTTTATAGATGTGTGATTTGCAAATATTTTCTCCCAGCCCGGTGCTCATCTTTTTCAGTCTCTTAAGAGTGTCTTTTGAAGGACAAGAGTTCTTAATTTTTAATTTAAAAAGAAAAAAAAGACTTACCTGATTGTGAAGAGGTTTCACAGATGTTGGGGGATCCATTAGGGCTCCTTCGCTGAATGTGTAGAATACGTTCTCATCTCAAACAAAAGCATTCTGTTGATGAGCAGCCTGCAGCCATATGGGGCCTCCCCAAAAGATTTCTGGGAGAGACCTCTCTGGGCCTCCGTTTTCTCATCTGCAAAATGAAGACGATCATTAATACCCACATCATAAGGTTGGTGTAGGAATTAAATTAGTTAATACCTGTCAAGCTCTTAAAACCGCGCCTTGCACTTAGTAGCACTACGTTACCTGGCATCATGAGTTCACACTAAGGATGTCCGTGCAGGCCAAATACACCATCGTGGGGCAAAATACCTGCACGATTGTTGTTGTTGTGATAAACATTTATTTCTATGCCCGTCCTGGGCTACAAACTTTACTCATTTACCCACTGAAACAACCTAAAAAAGGAGGTACAACTATTAACCCCATTTTACATATGAGGAAACGGAAACCCAGTGTGGCCAGGGAGTGGCTGAGCTAAAATTCAAATTGAGGTCTGTTTGGCCCCAAATCCATGCTAGTGCCGTCAGCCCACACTCGCCCTCTTCCCAGAAAGGACTCCTTGCCAATGAATAGAGTGGGCCATTTCTAACACCACGTGGGTCTTCTGCCCCTGGCCTTGCAAATCCACTTGTCCTGGTGGGAGACTGCAGACCTGCTCAGGACCTTGTTTCAAGTGGGGGAACCTGCCTCTCTTCAGCGGGAACCTGAAGACCCTCTCTTCAGGGTCCCTCGGTTCAGCTTCCTGTTAACACCAAACTCCCCAGGATCACCCTTGGCCCTGCTTGGTGTGGGAGGGAGCTTTCCACTTATCCAGTGCCAGTCGGGGGACGCCCTTCCTGCCTCCCTGCAGCTTCCTGACACAATGAAGACAGCAAATGTTTTTGAAAGAATGGGCTGTCATGATGCAGGTCTTCTGGGGCACCGTTTGCCAAGCCTTTTCAGGATGACACGTGTGGCCCGCCGGGAGGTGCCACACCTGTCTCGTGATGTATGCTCGAGTCAGGGATCCTGGCTCTCCCACCCTGGGCACATAATCTCTCAGAGCCTACGTTTCTGCATCTCTGAAGTGGGGCGGACCCACCTCACGGAGGTGTTGTAAGGAGTCAATGAGTGAATGCAGGTAAAATACAGACAACTGTCTGCACAAACTAAGCACTCAGTCACTGCTGAGAGTTGATATGATGGTGAAAATTTCCAGGAAGGTCACAACCTCCCAGCTAGCTGCCAAGTCTTTTCCCAAATCATGGTAGAAAGAAGAGGGACAAGTGGGGGTTATAGGTATCAATAACACAATGAAGGGGCCCCTGAGTGGCTCAGTGGGTTAAGCGTCTGCCTTCAGCTCAGGTCATGATCCCAGGGTCCTAGGATCGAGTCTCGCATCGGGCTCCTTGCTCAGCGGGGAACCTACTTCTCCCTCTGCCTGCCTCTTCCCCTGCTTGTGCTCTCCCTCTCTCTCTCTGACAAATAAATAAAATCTTTAAAAAAAAAAAACACGGTGGATTTTTGAATGAGCGGGTCAGAACATAGAGCAATGAATGCTGCCCATTTGAATGCACCACCTTGGGTGTTCAGCGATGCTCAAAGACTTCCAATCACTGCCGATTCCTGTGCCATTTCTTCAGGAGCCCCTGGGAGTAGCAAGTGACAAGGGAAGGAAGTTGGGGACCAAGTTGGGGTGCCATGTGGGGTCCAAAGAAGGTGCAAAAGGAACACCATGAAATTCGTTTTCTCTGATGATTGTTTCCAGCCCAGACTGAGCAATGGAGAAACATGGCGGTAACCATGGGACAGGCGCTGGGTTTGCAGTTGAATAGCTGTTTCAATGTCTACATTCTGATCTTTTCTTCTCCATATTATTTCCATGACTTTTTTTGATTCACTCACTCAAAAGGCATTTACTGCCATTCGTTTGGAACCACCGCCTTCCAGTAATTCGCCAAAATGACGAACACGAAGGGAAAGAGAGGAGGCAGGCCTTCTGGAAAACGCGGAGTTGTTCCATGCAGATCTACAAAGAAGGTATGTCAAGGAAGGCAGGGAATGGGGGGCACTGTTCACAAAAAAAAAGAATGGCCTGTAAATGTCACCGCAGCAAAACCGGAAGAGCCCGTGTTGCCCGGATGCTGCTGGCATTGTTGTAAACAAGTTGAAGGCAAGGTTCTTGCCAAGAGAACTCGTGTATATATCGAGTGTATTAAGCACCCTCTCTAAGAGCCGAGTCGGCCTCCTGAAAGGCCTGAAGGAAAACGATCAGAAAAAGACCGTTCAGCTGAGGCTAGCCTCTCCACCCAGAGAAGCACGCTTGCGAGAACCACTGGAAAGGAGCCTGGATTCTTGGCATAACAGGTGCAAAAAAAAAGGAAAAGAAGGAGAAGGAGGAGGAGGGCAGTGAAGGTACTTTGTGTGACGTTACAATGATGGATCTACATCATTCTACGTTTGTCCAAACTCATAGAATATTCTGCACCAAGAGTGAGCCCTAAGATAAACTATAAACTTTAACTTCGGGTGGTTATGATGTGCCATTATGAGTTCGTCCTTGGTTCAAAAAAACTATGCCGTGTGGTGAGTGGTGTTGGTAATAGGAGGCTGTGCACGTGTGGGGGACAGAGGGACATGGGGAATCTCTGCCCCTTCCTCTCAGTTGTGTTGTAAACCTAAAACTGCTCTTTAAAAAAAGTGTGTGTGTGTTTTTAAAGACCTCTGGGATGTTTTTTTAAAAGGCATTTATTGAGCACATTCTTTCTGCCAGCACTGGGTTAAGCATTCTGCCAGCACACGGGAGATATAAAAATGAATAAAAGACAGTCCTTGACTTGAATCATCATAGCTTATGCTTTTATAACTCGCACCAAATGTGAGGCTCTGCAGACGTGCTCATGTATTCCTCAGAGCAATCCCCATTTTACAGATGAGGAAACTGAGGCAGGGAGGCATTAGGAAGCTTGTTGGAGATGTCACAGTCAGTCGGTAAGGAGTAGAGCCAGGCCTTGGACCCAGAGAGACTGGCAGCAGAGCGCATCTGCCCCACTGAATGGCCACTGGAGAGCTTCAGCTGGGGAGTAAGGTTCAGAGGGAAACGAACATACAACTGGGCGATACATGGAGAAGGGGGTCCCTAATATGTCCTCCCAAGCTAGAGGTGTCTGTTAAAAAAGCTTGTAACCCGGGCGCCTGGGTGGCTCAGTCGTTAAGCGTCTGCCTTCGGCTCAGGTCATGATTCCAGGTCCTGGGATCAAGCCCCGCATCGGGCTCCCTGCTCGGCGGGAAGCCTGCTTCTCCCTCTCCCACTCCCCCTGCTTGTGTTCCCTCTCTTGCTGTGTCTCTCTGTCAAATAAATAAATAAAATCTTTAAAAAAAAAAAAAAAACCTCGTAACCCTAGAGAATGTCAACTACACCACTTGTATCACCCATTTATTCAAGAAATAGTAAGCGTGTGCAACGTGTCAGGTATGTGCCCATGGGAGGCACACCACACAGGGTTCCTGCCTCGTGATGGAGAAGACACACCCAGGCGGGAGTCGCCAAGGCACTGAGTGCCATGAGGAAGTGCAGAGAGATTTGGGGCCATCTTAACGGGGACCAACCTCCTCTGAGAATAAGGACAAGCTTGCCAGAAGGAGGCACATTTTAGCTGAGCGTTACGCTAAGTCGGCAGGAGGGGTGTTCCAAGCAGAGGGAAAAACACAAGATAAGGTTATAATGTTAGAGACTGTCTGGAGCATCTGAGCTCCTGGGAGAAAGCCCGTACAGCTAGTGTGTAGAAGGAGAGGAGAGAGGCATGCTCAGGGGAGCTGGAGAGGCACTCAGTGGCCAGGTTTTTCTGGACCCTTCATCCTGAAGCAATGGGGGAGCCACAGAAGTAGTGGAGACTTTGAATCAGGGTAAGCCAAACTGCTATTACAAGTCAACCCCAAAACGTAGGAAATTTCTCTCTCCCATCACAGTCCAAGGCATAGGGTCATTCCTGGTTGGTAGACCACTGTATCCATGACCTATCATCCTAATGCTGCATAACAAACAACCACAAAACTTCAGTGGCACACAACAGTAAATGCTCATGGCACAGACATCTGGAGTCAGATGGGGCTCAGCTAGGTAACTCTGCTGATCTCGCTGGGCTCAGCATGTCAGGGATTATGGTTGAAGGCTGGTCTAGACTGGCCTTGGCTGCACGACTTGGGGGCGAGGCTCACTCCGTGTGAGCCACACTCTTGAGTGGCCATTCAGTGGGGCGGTGAGCTCTGCTGCCAGTCTCTCTGGGTCCAAGGCCTGGCTCTACTCCTTACGGACTGTGACATCTCCAACAAGCTTCTTAGGCTCATCTCTTCTCCTCTAGCAGACTAGTCAGATGGCAGAGAGGCCAACACACAGAAGCATGCAGGATCTCATGACATTTAGACTTGGAACTTCTGCCTCATCTTACTGATCCCTCATTCCACTGACGTGAGCAGTATCCTCCACCTTTGCAGGAGGGATTGTGAGTTTGCATCACAGTAAGATGCACAGAGGGACAAGAAGTGGAACTATTTGATGCACTCTATCCACCATGGCCCCTGTCCTGAACGTGTCCATTGAAAGACCCTGGCTTCTTCCATCTTGTGACTTCGCCATCTTGTAGAGCCTTGTCGTCATTGGCAACTAATCAGCAAAAGAGGAAAACAAGGATGAAGGAGGCATGGTGCCTCTCAAGAGCCTTGAACAAAAAGTGGCCCACATCACTTCCTCATACATTCCAGTGATGACAGCTAGTTACGTGACCAAACCTAGCTGCATTCCCCAGCTCCACAGCTGCTTTCTACCCATGACTGTATAGTTCGGGAGGGGAGAGGAGACTTCAGTGGACAACCAGCCATCTCTGACTCAGGGAGTGACTCGCCATTGTACTACCCTAAATTCCTGCGGGAATGACAATGAGAGTGATAACGGCCTGCATCATGGCCCTGCCCCAGGTAGAGGGGACAACAAACCCATATCACCCAGCCAGATGCTTCAGATGGGCACAGGGAGCCGTGTATGTACTGGGGCATCAGGTAGGGCCAAGACGCTAGTCTTTGCAGTCCCTAATGCAGCTGACAGAGATAGGGACCAGACACAGGACACTGTCCCTGAGCTCCACCTACCCTCCTGAAGTTCACCCAAGCTCCTGGTGGGGCTTCTGTGAGGGGGTCCCCCTCCCTCCATGCAGATGTCCCCCCCCCCCAAAGAGGATGCCACGTGAGGACTTGGGATGCCCAGCCAACATCAAGCTCGACAGGCTCAACCACAAGGCCAGGAGGAATCCCAGCGCTCCCTGCCCTGCCTGCTCCCTGTCAGCACGATGCCCTAGAAGCACGTGCCTCTGGAAAGCAGTGGGTCGGCTCGTCAAGCCTCTTTCCAGAAAGCCGAGACATGCCGTGAATGCCAATGATCCCCCACGCCCGAGAGGAGGGGGACGCAATTACGGCAAATTCTGCTTACAGTTCAGATTCAATATTTGGAAGGGATGATCGTGAAATAAGAGATTGCCTGATTTCTCTCCCAAGCCCGTGAATGGTTCATTAGCCCCTATTTGACATCTGATGGTTGAGTCTGATTGGCTTTATTGTGGAGTTGGACTTCAAGAAGTCCCCAAGACAGAGCAATCAAGTTTCACAATGATCCCCAACTGCAAATTTTAAAACATAGATGGCAGCTGCGCCTTGGACATCGATCCCATGAATGCTGCGGGGAGTTTGTATCCTGTTCCCACTTAATGAGACGCGGGCCTGCTTGCCAAAGCTGGGCCCTGACTCAGCACTTAGGATTTCCTCAGCGGTTCAGCCCGGGGTGGGGGGCGCAGATAAAGAACCCCCAGACTCAAGCATCAGTAAGGATGAGTGTGTCCCAGTCTAGGCCACCTAGGCGCGGGTGTCTGAGGAATGTGAAATTGAGCCTGTGCCCTGGAGGGTACGCAGTCTAACGGTGGAGATGGGTCCCTTGCACTGAAAACCGGGTAGGGCCGGTTTCAGTGCCTATAAAGGTAACAGACACTCGGTTCCACCGCGGGGGCACAAGGGCTGCAGGAGTCCCTCAGAAGAGGAGAGGGGGGAGGGCCGTGGTCTGGGCTGGTGCCCTAGCAGGGTAGGAGAGGGTAGAGGGGCACCCCGGGCATGAGATGGGAGCAAAGGGCCGGAGGAGCCTGAGAGCTCCCCCACTTCCTCACTGGAGGCAGGTGGTACCTCCTCAGGGGTCCTGCCCCCGCCCCCAGCTTCCCCGCTCCCTGCATCTGTCCTCATCTGTCCTTACAGACTGCGGGCCCTTTGCGGGCACGACTGTCTTTGCCATTTCTAGACCCTGGTTGGTGCCTAATAAATGTTTGTCGGTGAAACGAAGAATCGCGCCTGAGCACGTCGTACGCTCGCACTATGTTGTTATCGTCGCGTTGCCAGTAGTGTGGGTACGAGAACCGACATCCGTGTCTGTTCTTTGAGCGACCAGAATTCCAGGAACCCAGGAACTTCTGTAGCGAGGTGGTGCTCACCCGGGATGAGAAGAGGACGCATTCTCTCCCTCGATCGTCCCCTTTCACCCCTAGAAGGGACGGGGGGCGGAGATGGAGGGCGGAGGGGACGAGGGGGCGGCCTCCGGAGGGTCCGGGACGCGCCCAGCACCGGCAGGCGTGCTCTAGAGCCACCTGCTGCTCCCGGGGGCTGAGTGGCCGGTGCTGAGGACGGCAGCTCGGGGCCCTGCCCCTTGGAAGGTGTGTGTCCTCAGGCACGTGAGCAAAGCCCGCCGGGCCCCGGCGTTCTCGCTGAAAGCCGACTTTTCTACGGCGCAGGATCGCGTGAGGAAACCATGTGTTTGCACTTGCAAGGCCCTCCCGTGGGGGCCTGGCACCTCCTCGGCCGCCAGGGGGCGCTCGCAGGCACGACGGCTCCCCTTCGCCCTCACCGCCCCGGCTCTGCAGCCAAGGGTGCGAGCCCCGCCTCACAACCGGGAGCTGACACTTGAGACGTGGGCGATTCTTGGGCCGCGCTCTGCCTGACTTCAGAGCCACCGCATTCGGCCGGCTGCTGGCGGGAGCAGGGAGTGGAAGGAGCGAGAACGTTCTGATGGGGCTGCCGCGGGCTGGACCGACCTTCCCGGCTCCTCCATTCAGTCCCCAGCGTCAGGGCCGCTGCTCCCGGGCCGCCTCCCCCTGGCTCCTGGCCGCCTCTCGCCCCACGGTGCGCCCTCCACACGCGCTGGCTCCACGGGGCCCCCCTGCACCAGCCAGAGCTCTCTCAGCCAAACACGCACGGCCTCCCTTCCAACACCACACACGCTCACACACCCTCCCCTGCACACACGCACACAGACACATGCTCCCAGACACCACTCACACCCATATCTGCTCACACTCGTGCTCACATGCACGTGCCTACACACACTTGTACACGCGCCCTCGTATACACACATACCCACGCTCTCACACCTGCAGACACACAGACACATAAAGCACCCACGTACCAACACACTATTCTCACACATGCATGCACATGCACGCACAAACACACCCACACGCGCACACTCACAACACATCACTCTCGCCCATGCACGCACAGATGCACACACACTCACATGTATGCACACTCACACACACACGCTCAAGCACACACGATTCACACCCCTTGCCACGCCTGCCTTTGACTGCAGGGGAAGGAAGTCAGAAATGCCAGCAGAAGTCAGGGTCAGAGGCACACACCATCCCCTCCTCCCAGAGCAGCCCAGCTCGGGCAACACTGGTCTCTGGAGCCCACATGTCTCATCCTCTGTTTCTCTTGCTGCCTCAGCTACCCCTTGGCTGGCCCCAACACCCGATTTCAGTGCCAGGTCCCCCCACCCCCATGGCCTGAAATTTTCCTCCCTCTCTTCCCCATTTCAGCCTTTTTGTCCACCTCAGCGTCTGCTATCTGGAGACCACAGGACTTGGGCATCAGCCAGCAAGCAGGAACTTTTCCATAACAACCACACACATTTTCCCTCTGGCATCTCCAAGGAGCATCACTAACGGTCACCATCATGATCACACGGGTAGGATGCCCCCCACCACCACCACCCAGGCGTAGACATGGGGACAGAGACTTCCCAATGCCCCTCAAATCAGAGAGTATAAATGTTCACCCATTTGCTCTCCCATTAACTCTCAAGCAGTGCCTCAGAAAGATGTATTCTTTGAGGATTAAGGGCAATTGGGCTTTCTCTGCCTGCAGTGTCACCTGCCCATCACCAGGGGGCAACCCTGATTCACTTATTAGCGTTTAAACACTTCTTTCCCAACCCCCAGTCCATAAAAACAACGAAGCTGGTGAGAGTATAAACCAGAAAGGGGTGGGGGGGAGAGGGGGCTCGTGGGTGTGTGTGGGAGGGGGAGGGTGTATATGTGGGTGTGTGTGGGAGGGTGGGGGTGTGTATGTGGGTGGGGGTGGGGGTGGGGGTGTGCAGAGCAAGATCAGTACAATATGGATAGGCTGGGAAAAGAGCCAAAGGGGAAGACAGATTGAATGAGATTTGGTATGATTACTAATATTGGGGTACACATTTGGTTCTAAGTTTCCTGTTGGCCATAGCAAAAATAGAACCACTCCCTAGGTCACCCACTTCTCCAGGGACAGGCCAAAATTTCATTTGGGAGACTGCTGGGAAATCCACTGCACCTTGGTTTAATCAGCTCCCCATACAGGGTTTTCCAGATCAACTCTGCTCGTGTGTTGGACCCGATATGCTGATCCTTCTTTAAATTTGTCATCTTTCCATTTTAGCCTTTAATTTAAAGTGATAGCTAAAAACTCTACCTCTAGAGCCAACTGTACTCCCACTAGGTCCACTCCCTGTCTTCCTTTCTCGATCCCACTCCACTCAGCTTTACATCGGCTACTTTCCCAAAATTCATCTTGTCAAGGTCACCAGCCACTTCCAGGTTGCCAAACCCAGGGGGCAGTTCTCAGTCTTCATCTTACCAGAGCTAACTACAGCCTTCGACCCAGGTAATCGTGCGCTGGTTTCTGAAACACTTTCTCCATTTGGCTTTGAAGACACAGCTCTCGAACTGGGCTCTATCTACTACTGCTCCTTCTCCTTCTGCTGTGCTGGTTCCTGCCTCTCTGCCTTACCTCCAAATGTCACAGTGCCCTCTTATGGTTCTGTCTTGGGACATCTCCTCTCTTCCATCCAGTCACTCCCTCAACCCAGTGTCAGAACTCAATGAATCATGTACTCCCTGATGACCACAACATGTATGTCTGTGGCCCTCATCTTTACAGATGTCAAACAGGCATCTCAAAGTTAACAAATCCAACCAGAACTCTTTTTTTTTTTTTAATTTTTTTATTGTTATGTTAATCCGCATACATTACATCATTAGTTTTAGATATAGTGTTCCATGATTCATTATTTGTGCATAACACCCAGTGCTCCATGCAGAACGTGCCCTCTTTAATACCCATCACCGGGCTAACCCACCCCCCCACCCCCCTCCCCTCTAGAACCCTCAGTTTGTTTTTCAGAGTCCATTGTTTCTCATGGTTCTTCTCCCCCTCCGATTTCCCCCCTTCATTCTTCCCCTCCTGCTACATTCTTCTTCTTTTTTTCTTTCTTAACATATATTGCATTATTTGTTTCAGAGGTACAGATCTGAGATTCAACAGTCTTGCACAATTCACAGCGCTTACCAGAGCACATACCCTCCCCAGTGTCCATCACCCAGTCACCCCATCCCTCCCACCCCACCCCCCACTCCAGCAACCCTCAGTTTGTTTCCTGAGATTAAGAATTCCTCATATCAGTGAGGTCATATGATACATGTCTTTCTCTGTTTGACTTATTTCGCTCAGCATAATACCCTCCAGTTCCATCCACGTCGTTGCAAATGGCAAGATCTTATTCCTTTTGATGGCTGCATAATATTCCATTGTATATATACACCACATCTTCTTTATCCAACCAGAACTCTTGATACCCTCACCGGACCTGCTCATTTCTGTTTCACATCTCAGTAGATGACAGCACCGCTTGACTTGGGACAACCTGAGAGTTGTCTTTGACTCCTCTCTTCATTCACCCTTGACATCCAAGGTAACAGAAAATAATCCTGTGGCTCCAACTTCAAAGAATCTCTAGAATTGAACGCCTGCTCACATCTCGATTCCGACTCCCTGTCCGAGCCACCAGTATGGCGTGGTGGGCAGTGACTTTGTCCATTTCATTGGTTGCTGTATCTCTTGTGCCTAGAAAGGTGCTTGTCACATGGTAGGCCACCAGTAAATATTTGTTAAGTTATCGAATGCCTTAGAGTTTGCTATGAACCTAAGACACAAAAAGGATTGTGTTTCTTGGTAAACAAATTATTTCACAACTATGAAAAGAATAATAACCAGTATTTTTGAACACACAGCATGGGCCAGGCCCCTTACATGCTAGATGTGATGAATGAGGCTCAGAGAAGTAGGAAACTGTCCAGACCAAGCATCTAGGGGTTCCTGGAGTCAGTATTTCCAACACATTCATTCACTCAACTCATCAGCTATTGGCTGAGCCCCAACTATGTGCCAGATATTGTTTTGGGAGAACAAAATAGACAAATCCCTTACTCTAATAGAGCTTGCAATCTAGTAGGGGAGGGAAATGCAAGAAACGAAATGTATACCTAGGACCGGTGCTACAAGAAAGCAAGGAAACAAGGTAGGATAGCCAGAAAAAGCTCTTTGGGGAAGTGGCATTTGAGCAGATACTGGGATGAAGTGACAGGTGAGCCATATAAATATGTGGGAGAAGAGCAAAGACCCCGAAGTAAGCAAACTTCGGCATGTTTGGGTGACAGCAAGGAAGCTAGTGTGGCCAGAACCCAGAGAGTGAAGAGCAGACTCTTTGGAGATAAGGTCAAAGTCTTTGGAGGGGTGCCAAAGGGACTTTGTAGAACAGTGGAAGCCTTTGGATTTACCCTGAGTAAAGTGGGAAGCTGTTAGCAGATTAGAGCAGAGGAGGGACATGGTGTGACTTAGATTGTGATAGGATCACTCTGGCTGTGTGTGGAGAAGGCTCCTGAAGAGGGGCAAGGGTGGATACAGAGAGACCTGGTTGAAAGTCTCTCTTGACCAGGCTATGGTGCACAGTTGTTTGGTCAAACAACAGTCTGGATGTTGCTGTGAAGGTAATTTTTCAGATATGATTAACATTTATAATCAGCAGACTTTGAGTGAATAATGTGGATGGGCTTCACCCAATTAGTTGAAGGCCTTAAGAGCAAAGACTGAGGTTTCCCAAAGAAGAGGAAATTCTGCCCCAGGATCACAACATAAAGACCCTATCTGCATTTGCCACCTGCTGGCCTGCCTTACAGGTCTAAGACTCAAGAATGCAACATCAACTCACCTGAATTTCCAGCCCACCAGTCTGCACTCTGCCCTACAGATTTCAGACTTGCCAGCCCCACAATTAAATAAGCCAATTTCTTAAAATAAATCTAGATAGATAGGCATAGATTAGATGATTGATAGATAGATGATAGGTAGGTAGGTAGGTAGAAGAAAGAAAGGAATGATGAGACATAAATTATATATATGTAAAATCATCAGGGAGTATATGATTCATTGAGTTCTGACACTGGATTGAGGGAGTGACTGGATGGAAGAGAGGAGATGTCCCAAGACAGAACCATAAGAGGGCACTGTGACATTTGGAGGTAAGGCAGAGAGGCAGGAACCAGCACAGCAGAAGGAGAAGGAGCAGTAGTAGATAGAGCCCAGTTCGAGAGCTGTGTCTTCAAAGCCAAATGGAGAAAGTGTTTCAGAAACCAGCGCACGATTACCTGGGTCGAAGGCTGTAGTTAGCTCTGGTAAGATGAAGACTGAGAACTGCCCCCTGGGTTTGGCAACCTGGAAGTGGCTGGTGACCTTGACAAGATGAATTTTGGGAAAGTAGCAGATGTTATATATATTCTACATTGGTTTTGTTTCTCTGGAAAATTCTGACTAATACAAGGCTGTTGTAATAATCCATGAAATAATCCATGAAATCAACGATCAGAGACTCACTCTACTATTGGACCTTGGGTAGCAGTGGAGATGGTGAGTCATGGTTAAAGTCTAGATATATTTTAAAGATAGAGCCAACTGGATTTGCCAATGAATTGAATTTGGCAAATTAAAAAAAAAAAAAAAAGGCATCAAGAATGACTCTCAGATTTTCAGCCTGAGCAACTGTGTGACTGGTTTTACTATTGACTGTTGCTGAGCTGGAGATGCTGAGCTGGTAAATAAAGGAGTCTGGAATTGAGGGGAGAGGTCAGGTTAGGGGGAGAATCAGGAACTGATGGCATTGAAGTCCCTGAGACGGGATAAGATCACTGGTGACCAGACACAGAAGAGTGGTCCCAGGACTGAGCGCTGGAGCCCCTGGAGCATTCTGAGGTCTAGAGGTCAAAAAGAGAAGGGACAACCCACAGAGAAGCCCAAGGAGATGAGCCAATGAGATTGGAGAGCGTGCGTCCCAGAAGGCAAGTGGAGAAAATGCTTTATTCCAAGAGAAACAGAGTGGTCGGCTGTGACAAATGCTGCTCGAGAAGTGGTCCATTTAGGTGCAGGGAGGGTCACAGGTGCCGGGGCTCTGCGGTGGTGGGCCCTGGGCGGGGAACCGGGTTCGGAGAGCAGAACGCCCGAACACACACACACACACACACACACACAGGCGAACGGTCACTCACTCTACTGTGGCATTTGAAGCTTCCACACAGAGACCAGAATCCAGGCTGGTGTGATGGTCAGAGCTTCCCAGTCAGAGCTCCCTGGGAAACGTCAGAGCACCCTGGCTGAACGGGGGCGGCAGCGTGGGTTTGCACCTGTGACTCAGTTTTGATGGATGCTGGGTCATTCATGAAGTGATTAGGAGGAGCTGGGCTGAAATAGGAATTTGAGTCACGTTAGGCAGATAGGGAAGTCACAACTTATTCCCAGGAAAAGAGTAACACACGACGGGCTGGAGGGGCCGGAAGGCAGAGAAGAGAAAGAGGGGCCTCCAGACCCTGTGGGTTCATTCCTCTCCCTTTCTGGAGGGCCAGTGGGGCCAAGCTTGCTCTGGTTGAAAGAGCAAGGATGTGGGAGTTAAAGATCAGAACTGTTCAGCTGTAGGTTCAGAAATGGGGCTTATCACGGAGAGTTCCCTGGAGAAGGAGAGGCAGAGGCGCCTCCACGGACTGCGTGGCCGCCACGGACAGATGCTAGCTGGGGAAATGGTCAGCTTGGGGACAGGGAGAGTCACGGGCTCCCCTGGGACGGGCCTGGTTAGTGTTTCCTCACAACAACCACTACGAAACTGTCCATGATTTCCTCCACTTCCTGATGAAGAAACAGAGGCTCAGAGAAGCTATGTAAGGTACCCAAAGTCACACGGTTGAGAAGCGCTGAGATCTTCGTGCCTCCAAGGCCCAGGTTCCTTTTTCAGTCAGCTGAACAGATGCAAGAATTCCAGAGACAAAGCCTGCTGCCCCCTCTTACATAGTGCTTGACCTGGTTGGGCCTTGGGTTACTCGTCTGGAAAATGGAGACCACCATTACACCTCTCCTAGGGGATTAGATGGAATCACGCTCACGTGCATGAGCACTGCACTTAGCTCGCTTACGGTGCATGTTCAAGAAATGAAAGCTATTGTTACCGATGATTATTTTCAGTTTACAGGTGAAAAAGCATGGAAGAGTCCATTAATTCCTTCACACTCTAGAGTAAAGGCTGAAGTCTGGATTCAAAGCAAGACATAGGAAATGCCAGGGCTCGCCCAAGCCCTTTTCCATCCATCCCAAGGTAAGAAAAAGGGGGTGATGGGCATTTCAGGCAGGTGGAATGCATCAGCAAAAGTGTGGGCAAGTAGGGTATTAGGGCGTGTGATGATGTCAAATTTTAGCTACAGGTTGGAGAGTGAGCCTCACTGGGCCATCTGGGCCTCAATTTAATGTCATGAGTGGGGTGACCGTCACATGCCAGGCTCCCTGTCCAGCAGAGGTGAGCCTTGGCTGGAGCACTGTTTACAGCTGCTGGGTGGCGGTGGTGATAATGCCCTTGGGGACTTTGCCCTCTTCTCTCCAATCGACGATCAGCCATTGGGGTAGTGGGTTAGGCATTGCCTAGAGGGAGATTAAGGAGCTCGAGTTACCGGGGAACTCAAGTGGGCCTGGCCCCGTCATCCTCACAGCAACCTCCCATGGCAGATTCTGTCATTATGCCCACTTGATGGAAGGGCAAAACAGGATCAGTCGGAGTTGGTGTGACTTGTCCAAACTCACACAGAGGCAGAAGGACCAGGATTTGAGCCCAAGTCCATCTGTCTCCAAGGCTGTGGAGAAAGGACCATGGGCTGACCTGAGTCAAAGACACTCGAGTCCCTACTCTGCCATCGACTAGCTTGGTGACCTAGGGCAAGTTACTTCACCTCTTGAGACTCATTTTCCCTGTCTGTAGAATGGTCTCTCCATCCTTCCACTTGAATAGATGTCTTCTGGAGCTAAGGTTGAGTGGTGTGTCCACGGCCCTCCCAGAGAGCCCCCCTCCCCCCAGGTGCCTGCCACACAGTATCCTCTTCCTATGTAGAGGAGGCTCTGGAACTCCCTGCCCTTATCACCCCAGGCCCCTTCCTGGGAATGGGCTTGGGGCTTGTCAAAGAGCCATCCAGCTGTCAACCCCACCCCAGCTGGCCAGTTAATGAGTGATCAGGGCACTGGAGCCTGGCCTATAAAGAGCTCCTCATGGGGGAAGTGGATGGGAGTCGGTGGACAGCGGCAGTAGGATACGGACGGAGCAAGATGCACGGCAGCCTGGTGTCAGGGCTCTTGTCCTCGGTGGTCCTCCTCCTGCTGCTGCAGGACACACACTCAGTCTACATTCGGGTGAGTCCCTCCAGCCACGAGCCCTTTGCCTGAAGGTCCCCAGCGGGGGAGAGGCTGGGATGGAGAGGGAACGCTAGGAAATTCATGGGATACAGGGGAGCAAGTGCCCAGGGCTCACCCTAACACCTAATCACAACCCAGGGACCAAGACAGCTGGTGGGTGGGGGCAGCCAGAGTGCCAATGGCAATGACGATGGTGATGATAGCAATAATAAACCTCCGCTAGTCAGCACTGCCCTCTCAGAAGGCAGGTCCTGGTCAGAGGTCAGAAGCTGGAACAAGACGTGGTCCCCGCCCTTAAGGAGCCCCGGAGGAGAGGGGTCTTCCCCCAGCTCTCTCCATTCACCCACATACGGGTGGATGGGGGATAGTCACCAGAAAGTCTCCCTGGCAGGTAACTGAGCTGACCTTGGCAGGCTGAGCAGGGGGCAGCCAGGCACAGAGGTTGTGGACTGGTCGGGCAGAGGGCACAGTCTACACAAAGGCTGGGAGTGAAGACAGCAGGGGCCCGGGGCTCCTTCCAGGGCCTGCCTGCGGGGTGGCAGGATGCCACTGGCCAGCGAGGATGGGGAAGTCGGTGGCCCCGTGTGTCCGTCACATTCCTGACTCTCGGTGGGGCCTCCTTGTCAGGGGTGGAGGAGAGGCAGCTTCCCCCTGCGGCCCTGGCCTTGGAACCAGCCAGCTTGGGGGTGGTCATTTTGCCATGTCCAGTTCAGGGGTGATCACCCAGTTACCGAGTATGGCCCCGGTGCCAGGCAATAGGGAGGCTCGTTCATCAGATGAGGCTCCGAGTGCGGAAGATACAGGCGGCCAATTGCGAAGAGTTGGGATTTGAACTGGGGTTCACCGGTCTCCAAAGCTCATACCTTGAATCACTTGCTCCCCAGCCTGGCTGCAACCTCATGTACAGTTACTGGGGGCCTGTGGCACCAGCTCCCCCCTCCCAGGCTGTCCCCCCTCCCAGGACCCTTCGTGAGAACAGGGAAGGCTCTGTGGAGCCTGAGGAGCTCTGGCGTCCTGGCCCAGGTTTTCATACCCTCTCATCTCCTGTCCCCTCCGGCCCCCTAGCACCAAGGCTTCCAGGTCCAGCTGGAATCAGTGAAGAAGCTGAGTGACCTGGAGGGGCAGTGGGGGCCCAGCCCCCGCCTCCAGACCCAGAGCCTCATGCCCTCCGTGTGTCACCACCCGGCCCTGCCGCCGGACCTCCAGCCTGTCTGCACATCCAAGAAAGCTGCCAGCGTCTTCCAGGCCTTGAGTGAGTTCCTGCCCCTTGCTCGCTCTCCTCCCCACCCCCCAGCTCTGCCACTTCATGTTCCTTCTAGTAAGCACCCAGTGGCTGGGACAGGGAGAGTCAAGAAGCTTAGCCTCTGGCCTTCATGGTCTGGGCACTGCAAGTCAGGCACGCCAGGACCCCCCTCGGTCCCCGGCACCCCGGACCGTTGATCGTCCTAGTGGACTTCACAGATGGGAGGGAAGGGGGCCCTGGGCCAGGGCCCCATAAGCAAGGACTGCAATACGGGGGGCATGGGGGAAGCACGGGGGCCCGGGGAGAGATGGCTCACGTCTGGGGTGGCATAAGGGTCTGAAAGGGTTCCCAGAGGAGGTGACATCTAAGCCGAAACATGAGGGAGGAAGCAGAGCTGGCCAGCAAATGTGGCACCCTCGAAGTGCCCGGCCCCCTGTCCCCCCGAGAGAGCCAACAGGAATATCCCCGGCCCCAAGGGTGTAAGGGGCTGGCCCAGGCACAGAGAGGCAGGGGGGCCTGGGACTCGCCCCCGAGCTGCCCTCTGCTCCTGAAGCGTCAGGCTCCTGACCTGTGAGAGAGATGCAGGTGCTAGACCCCCCCCCCCCCCCCCAGCCCCTGGAGATGCAGCTCCCCAGTGCCCCAGTGCCTCACGGTCAGCTGCTGACCGGATTTCTCCCCTGCCCAGAGAACATCTCTGAGGACGACTGCGAGCTGTGTGTGAATGTCGCCTGCACCGGCTGCCTCTGAGGGGACTGGCTGCCCTGAGCCCACCCGGACACCGCCCCCAGCCCGCTACCTTCCCAGCCCACACCAGCCCCCCACTGCCCCGTCCGAGCCCCAGTGGGGCCCCTGAGCGCATCAGCACCACTGGCCAGAGGCCCAAGCGGCTGGATGTGGCACGAAGCGGTTGGGCACATGGTTGGAGGGGAGTTTGGTCCCTGAGGTAGCCCTGCTGCCCAATAAAGATGCCCCACCTACCTACACCCAGAGTCTGGAGACCCTATGTCCATCCCCGGGAGCCCCGGGCAGAGGTGCTTGGGAAGCTGAGTACGTGAGGATAAAGGCTGATCTCAGGATACAGTCAGGAGCTTCCCAGTTTCCAGCACCTGCGGAGGTGGATCAGCAAGCCCTATTTCATATAGGAGGAGGGAGGCTGATGGGGGGCGTGGAATGAGTCCCCCCAAATCACAGAGCTAAGATGCTGCAGAGTGACTGGACCCATCTGACCCTGCAAGCCGAGCTCCAGGCCTGGCCCAGTGACAGAGCCAGGGCTGCTGTGCTTCCCCTGGGAGGTGGGGCTGCCCTGGTGGGTGGGCGCAGGGAAGAACCACTTGGTGCCCCCTCCCAGGCTGGGTGTCTGGGCTGCCTCTGCCCCAGGGCTCCTGAGAAAATGGGCCTGGGCCTTCGCCCTTACCTTCCTGAGCTCCCTCCCTTCTCAGGCTCCCCAGGACCATCAGGCCAGCTCCAGACCTTTCTTCCCTCTCTCCGTCCTGGCAGCCCTGAGGAATAATAATAATAATAATCAATGTCAGGGCGCCTGGGTGGCTCAGTCGGTTAAGCATCCACCTTCGGCTCAGGTCATTATCCCGGGGTCCTGGGATTGAGTCCTGTGTCGTGCTCCCCTCTTAGCAGGGAGCCTGTTTCTCTCTATCCCACTCCCCCTCCTTGTGTGCTCTCACTCACTATCTCTCCCTCTCACAAATAAATAAAATTTTTTAAAAATTAAAAGTCTATTGAGGATTTGCTGTACCCTAGGCCCTATTCTAAACTCACTGAGTCCTCGAAACGGTCTAATGCAGCAGGTACTCTTTAATAACCACTCCACTTTACAAATATAGAGACCCAGGTACAGAGAGAGAACGAGCTAGTCCAGGATCACAGCCTCAGCAAAGTGGCAAAATGGGCTTCTTCCCAGGCAGGCTGGGCCAGAGCCCACACTTTGAACCACCATGTTACGGCCTCCCTGTGGCTCGGGCCACACCGATGATGCCTACCAGAGGGGCCCCTGCGTTCTCACAGCTGCGGCCAACTCCTGGGCCTTTCCACAGGCTGGGTTCCTCCACAGCCGCTGTCCCGGGCAGCCAGAGAGGAGTGCCAGGCACCAAGGGGCCGTGGTCTCTGAACTCCGCTCACCCAGGGCCAAGGCCATGGCGAACTCCCCCAGACCAGCCGCTGCTCCCGGCTGCTCAGTTCTGCTCATGAGCTCTGCAGCCTCCCACTCCGACAGGCCACAGACCCCAGAGCTCTAGTTCCTTCCTCTCCCTCGCCCCGCAGACAAGGCTGGCTGGGGCCTTCGCAGTCCTCCTGTGTCTCTCGGGCCAGCATGCCAGAGGAACACGGCAGCACGGCCCCAACGGGGCCCCTTAGCCTTCTGTGGATCCCCAGTGCCCCCTCTCATGTCTAAACTGAGCCCCAGCACCAGCTGGCTTCGGCTCCCACTGCTCCCCTCAGCTACGCTGGGTCCCCACCTGCCTGGGGAGGAGGCAGGGAAGAGAACTGTCTCTGACGGAGCACGAGTGCCAGGCTCAGGCTGAGCCACCTACACAGAAATAGTAAGAGCAGCAGCAGCAGAGGGCCCACTATGGGCTCGGCAGGGCTCTACGAGCTTTTCCTGTGTCACCTCATTTAATCCTCGCTCAACCCTACAAAGTAGGGATTCTCGTCATCCCCGTTTTACAGACGAGGAGCCTGAGGGGAGAAGAGGCTGAGCGCTGGCCACAGTCACACAGCTGGTAATAGGCAGAGCCAGGATCCGGCCCCAGAGTCCAGGTCCGGAGTGGGAGCACTGAATGACCCTGTCTTACCCTGCATCTCATCAAATCCCCCTGCAACCCTGGGCGGTGGGGTCTGTTAGCGTCCCCATTTTCGGATGAGGAAACCAAGTCTCAGAGAGGGGTTCACAACTTGTAAGTAACATGGGCATTTGAACCCATGGGTTTGAACCCAGCCCTGTGTGCCTCCCAGGACCCACCCTGTCCAGACCGGACCCTTCCAGTGCCTCGGACCTTCGCCATTCAGCACCTACTCCACCTTCTGGAATGGCCTCTGCCTCCCTACCTCCAGATTGGTTTTGATTATCCATCCACCCCAGTGCACATCCTAAGCACTAATGCAAATGCCTGCCTCCCCTCCCCCTTCACAAAGCCTCTCCTGACCTGGCCCTAAAGACACCTCACCCTCTGAATTCTGCAGCCCAAGGAATTCTGCCTGAATCACCCTGTGGCACTTTCTCTCCACCCAACTCCCCAAGAAATGCCCTGGTCACCTCCTCTTTTCCCATTCCCTCTAACTTTGCTAACAAGCAGCCCTCCGTGTCTCAACTCCTTGCCCCTGTCTGAACCGGTCTCAGCTTGACCCTCTTTCCCCATCTTCTGGTTTGTTTTTACCATTTATTGATTCCCTGCGCACGGCCTGAACTTGATGTGCATGACATACACCTTTGCAGCATTATTTCACCCAGCCTGGGAGGCAGCTACTATCACAGTCCCAGTTTTACAGGGGAGGACACTGAGGCACAGAGAGGCAAAGTATGTGCAAGACCTGAGGCCGGCCTGTGTAGCTCTGGCTTTCCCCCACCCTGGGACGTGTCCTTGGGCATCATCGGTGTGGTGGGTTTTACCCGCTCCGGGGG
Organism: Phoca vitulina; assembly: GCF_004348235.1. Lineage (NCBI taxonomy): Eukaryota > Metazoa > Chordata > Mammalia > Carnivora > Phocidae > Phoca > Phoca vitulina. The sequence continues at coordinate 68,740,233 of NW_022589705.1, read as the reverse complement.
TCACAGAACCCAGTACAGCCCAGCGGGGCTGATCAAAGTGCCCACAGAGCACCGGGGACAGAGTGGGAGCACGAAGACTCCTGCGAGGGAGACGCTTCTGAGAGGCCATGGGAGCACAGCCTTGGAGCCTCAGTGGGAGTTTCTCGGGCCAGGAGTGTGGGAAGAGGAGCAGAGCACAGGTGAGGGGAGCTGAGGAAGTGGTGAGGGTTGGGGCTGGAGGTGTGGTCCCCTCCGGGAGGGCAGGAGGCTACACTGCCGTGGGGGTGGAGGGGCAGGGCCCGAGGGACCTTGAACACTCCAGAGCCCTGGGCCAGTCTCATGGGCGCCCCAGCTATGTGTCCACCGCCCCAGCTATGTGTGGGACACCAAGCCGGCAGACTCCTGTGCTCACTCATGGCGTAGCGGCTCTGGGGTTCTCCCCCTCCCGCGGAGCTGGGAAGGAAAAGCAGAGGTTTTCCTCCCCCACGGGCGGTCTGGAGGTTGAGGTCCCCTGGGTGCCTGTGTGGGGTGGCAGCCCCAGGGGCGTGGCAGCTTAATAGCGGGAGGCACACACTAAACTCCGAGCTTGCCGGGGCAGGGCAGGCACCCTTATAAAGCTGGCTGACCAGTCCACTGACAAAGGAAGGCAGGAAGGAAGCGACACCAGGAGGACTCTGGCAACTGGTTTATTAGCTGAGGGCTGCAGTGGATCTTGGGAAGCGCCGGCAACTCGGATGGGTCAGGGGCTGGGCCTCCCCAGGCCGCCCCAGGCCACCCCCTCCTCAATCCTCCCCTGGAGGCCCGGCCGAGCATCCCGCGGGGGAGGGCCAGGAAGCCTGTGTCCTAGCATCCGGCACAGGCCGCGAAGGCACAGATCTCGCACGATCTCGGGTCCTCGGCGATGGCCTCTGCGCAGGAGAGATGGGGTGCCGAGAGAGTCAGAGCACCCCCCTTCCCTTGCGCCAGAGCTTGGACATCTGCCACTGAGGCCCCAGGAGAAACCCGGGCCTGTCCCCTCCCACCCACTGGTCTTTCCACCCCCAACAGGTACCGCTCAAGCCAGCCAGTCAGAGTGGGGATTCCACCCAGAAGGAGCAATAGCTAAGGCCAGAGGGCCCGCGGCGCAGAACTACCAACCAGTCATCGGTCAGAGCGAGGATCTTTCAAAATTAACCTTCGCCAATTACAACTTAGAACTACTTCCAGCAGGTTCAGCAGACCCACCAATCAGAGCACACCTCCCCCTCCCGGGCCACCAATCAGGGAGTTCCCAGGCCCCACCCGCCAGAGAGGAGGCTACTCACGCAGCCTATGGAGGATCTCCTGGGCATTGGTCTCCTTGCAGAGAGGCTTGAGTTCTTCCGGAAACTTCAGGTGGCTGCAGACTTGGGGAACCACGGGCGCACCACTCTTCCTGCTCTTCCGGGTGCTGGGCTCCTGGAGCTCCCGGAGGTCCTTGAGCCTCTTCACCGACTCCAGGGGAAAAGAGAACTTTCCATCCTGAGAGAGACATGTCCAGCGTGTGAGGTCAGGCTGCAGCCTGCCCCAGGATGTCCGCATGATTCCCAAGACCCAGGCCTGGGCTCTGGCTGAGGACAGGACTGAGGAGTAAGATCTAGAATTGAATCTAGCTCCTTCACTTCCCAGCCATGTGCCTAGAGCCAGTTACAGAACTTCTCTGAGGCTGTTTTCCAGCTCCGAAAAATGGGATTAATAATCTTATTTTCGCAGGGTGAGCGTGGGGCCTCACTTGAGGAGCCTGGCTCATGGCAAGCACTCAGTAAATTGGCTAATCACCTCCCTTTCCCAAGTGGTTCTCTTCTCTCCTCCAAGTTTGAAGGGGAAGGGGTATGAGGCAGGGCTGAGGGACGGGTTCCTGAGAAAGTGCCACACCTGAGACACAGCCCTGCTCCAGCCCTAAGGAGGGGGTGCTCTCTCCGGGGACAGGCCCTGGGCACTGGGAGCAGAGAGCTGGGCCAGGGGAGGGACAGAGGATTTACCTGCACAGTGACTCCCCCTGCCAGGACAGCCCAGGTCCCAAGGAGGCACAGTGCAGAGAGCAGGAAGGTATTCATGGCAGTAGTGCCCAAGAGGGAGGAACGGTTGGTTCTGGATGCCAGAGGAAACAGTGGGACTTTTAACGAGGGCAGGGTTACTGAGTAACCAGGGAGCCTTATCAGCATCTCATCAGCTAGCCTGTCAACTCAGGGTGAGCCTGTCAACTCAGGGCGAGCCTGTCAACTCAGGCCTAATCAGATAAGGCTCGAGACAGCCCTGGAAGATAAGAGATCAGTCCTGGGAGCCTTGCGGAGAGCCCCTGCCCCTCCCTGGGCTCCCAGTTTAACCCCCAGCCAGGCTAGGTCCTGTATCCGTTCACCAACCACACACACTCACTGACACCTGCTCTAAGCCAGGCCCTGAGCCGGGGTGGGGCTGCAGAGCCAGCCTAGCCCTTAAGGAGGGAGGCCCAGACTGGGGCAATGCAGGGTGATTAGGGGAGTGGGGGTTGGGGCGTGGATGGAGGAGCCATCCCACCCAGCCCAGGGGCAGGGAGTTCAGGAGGATTTCCCAAAGGAGGTTGTGTCAGCACTGAGTTTTGGAGAATGGGTGGAATTTTCTTAGAAAAGGAGCCAGGGAGAGGCCATTTCTTGCAAAGGACGCTACATGTGGAACAAGCAGGAGGTAAACAGGCCTGGAATATTCAGGGAATGTGAGTAGTTCAGCCTAGGGGAAGAGGGGGTTACAAGGGGGCTTCAAATGATGAGAGATGAGTTGTAGACCAAGGTAGGTACTAGGTTTGGCCACTATGACTTTAAGAAAGGACTCAGCTCTGCTGTCCCACGGGCCTGGGTTCAAGTGCTACCTGTACTGCATGATTTTAATGCATGTGAACTTGGGCAAATTGTTTTTCCTCTCCGAGCCTCAGCACCCCTTGTGGATCAATACTACTAATAACACCTACCTTGTGGGCTTATTCTGAGGATTAGAGATGTTGTAAAGATGCTTAGCTCAGTGCCTGGCACACAGAAAGAACTCAGTAAAAGTCATCCCATTATTATTATTTTTATCAATAGCAGCAGCAGCTTCTGGTCCCCGTTGACCCCTCTGGTGACCACTTGCCCATCTGAGCCACAGCCTGTCCTCATCTTGTGCTGACCTTGCCTGTCCTTCAGCGTCAGATTGTCCTAGAATGAACTCCTCCCCTCTCCCTCCCGATACCCTAGCCCCTGCTCCCCTAACCTCCTCAGTCCTGTTTCTGCCTTCCAACTACCACCCCCCCCCATGTGTGCCCTCCCCTTCTGCTTCCCTTCTTCCCCAACTAGACCAGCCTAATATCCCCATCCTGACCTTTCTCACCAGGCTCACCTCCCTCACCCTTCCTGAACAGGCTTCCCTGCCTTTGAAAATGCTGTTTTATCTGCCTGGAAGGCTTTTCCATCCTTGTCACTAGGTAAACTCCTACTCAAACTTGAAGGCCCAGACCAAATAACCTCCACTGTGTCCCCAGCGAAATAACCTAAGTTCCCGTAGAACCAGATACATTCCCCCCCCGGGGGTCTTGTTGGGTAGGATTACTTGGGTGTGTGTTTCTGTCCCTCTAGACTCGGACCCTCTGGCTCAGTGGGTGTTCCTCGTGTTCTCTTGTGAGCAAGGCCCCCAGGACACAGAAGAAGGAAAGCCCTCAGCGCTCCATTGTTCTAATCTACAAACAAGCCAGGCCAGAAGCCAGGACAGCTTTCAGGAAGGCTACAGGGGCAGGAATCCCTGGATGGAGAGAGTAAGTATTGAAGAAGGGACTGGAGGAGCAGAACCTGACAGGCAGGAAACTACAAAGGGGTCTGGCCCAAGGCGGGGGGGGGGGGGGGGGGGGGG
>NW_022589705.1:68733738-68736281 GCF_004348235.1 Phoca vitulina | reverse complement strand
TGTGTGTGTGTGTCTGTGTGTGTGTGTGTCTGTGCACGCACGCATGCTGAAGGATGTGTGTGCGCGTCCAGTCCAGCCACATGGTGGCCTCTGCTCACTGAGCGCTGGGTGGGAGTGCGCACCGGAGTGGGTCGCGGGAACGGGATAGGCTCTGGCAGGGTTATGGATGGAGTCCAGGTTGAAGGTGAGGCTAGACATTTTGCATAAGGGTAGAGTTTGCTGTGATTGGGATGGAGGTGAACACCAGGTACAGATCTGGAGTACAGCTGAGGTTGGCCCTGGCACTGAACTGGGGTGGGTGGAGTCGAGCTGGGTTAGGGTGAAAAATGGTTAGGGTCAGCATGAGGTTCTGGGTTGGGGTTGGGGCTAAGCTGGGGCAAGATGGAGGAGCGGTTAGTGGTAGGAGTTCAAAACAGGACTCAAAGTGGGGTTTGAGTCTGGGGCAGGGTTAGAATGGAGCTGAGGGCAGGAGGGGATGTCAGGGTTAGGTTTGGAATGGGGAGCTGCTGGGATTGGGTTGATGTTGGGATTGCAAATGATGTGGAGGCTGGTTAGGATTGGGTTCAGGATCAAGGTTGGATCAGTATGGGGCTCAAGCGAAATGAAATGTAGTTGAGCATCAAGGAGGGGGCTTGGGTGGGGCTGCTGTGCGCTGGAAGAGCCCTGTTTCTGGCTGGCTTTGGTTTTCAGTCTTTCCCCTCCCCAGGTACAGAGGGACTGGTGGGGCTTTGGTTCCTAAAAGCCTCTTTCTCCCCTAGCCTCCTAGCCAGGGCCTACCTGGTACAAGGTAGAACTGGAACGGGTTGGGGGCGGGGGCGGGGGCGGTGTTGCGGGAGTGATGTAGTTCATGCTGTGGGAAAGAGGAAATAGCTCCTAGGCCTCAGACCTTTGGGCCCTGCCCTACTAACCACTTCTGACGTCTGCCCTGGGAAATGGGAACCAACTCCTCTTCCCGTACCCTCACAGTTCCTGGCCCAGCCCCTGCCCAGGTGTGAGTTCAGGCCCCCTCCTTGCGCTCCTGTGTTGAAGCGGCGGGGGCCCTTCCAGAACCCCAGGTCCACACCTAAGTCCTGAGACATTGGTCCCCAGGACCCTCACACCCCTCTTCATTCCTTATGGGCAGCAGGTGGGGCTGGGATTGCTGGGCTTCCCACATCCAAGGCCATCCCTTCTGGCAAGCTCTGGAGCCTTCCAGGCCGTGCCACCTCTTCGACCTGCTGCCTCACCTGAAAACCCACTGGCAGCAGCCCCAGACCTTCAGAAGAAAGCCCAGACTCCTTGGCCTGGCATTCAAGGCCCTTCGTGGTCAGCCCCTGCTCACCCTTCAAATCAGGATCCCCAAAGCACCCCTAGGAGTGAATCGGGAAGAAGGGCCCGGATCTGCTGTAGGTGACAAAGCCCCAGCTTTGAAACGAGGCAGCCCTGGGTCAGAGTCCCGGCTCCTTCAGGGAACAGCTGTGTGGCCTTTCCCAGACTCCGTTTCTACATCTGAAAAAGGGAGACAAGAACTACATTGTGCATTTCAGATTGTCTAGAAAAGTTTCCTCCCTGACGCCCAGCTCCAGCAAGCCTGGCTTAAGACCCTCTCCACCTCCTCTGGGCTCCACTGACACTTTCCCACTGGAAACCTTGCCAAACTGTCTGTCTTGCCCGCTTTCCTCTGAGTTCCTGAAAGCAGAGCCTGTGTCATGCTCCGTCGCGACCCCAGTACTCATACAGGCCCGGCACTTAGTGGGTGCCGCTGAGCCCTTAGGGCATCAGGAAGGTCGTGCTATTTGCAATAATCCTAACATTCACTATGGATCGAGTGCTTTACAGTGTGGAAACCGGCCACCCCTCCCCAGCACCGGCAGCTGTCGTGGCAGGAGGGGGCTCAGGTCTCTCTGAAGATGCCTGATGCTATTCCTTTCGGCCCAGAAGTTAACTCTTGGGTTTGCGTGACCTCGGCGTGGTTCCAGCATGCACGTTAAAGTTGTGTCCACTGCAGCCCTGTCCCCGCCAGGCCGGGCTCTGCTTCCCGGCGGGCCCGAGGCCCCAGCTGACCCCAGCAGGAAAGGCCCCGGTATGGAGCCCAGGTGGGAGTCTAGAGACTTCCATGCTGCCCTGTGTGACCTTGAGGAGGGAGGGTGTGGCTCACATCTCACAGCCTCCCCATCCTGCTCGTAAACATGTCCTGGAGGGTGTAACAAGCTCTGGTTCCTCTAAGAGCCCAGAACTACCTGAGGAAGACTTGCAGTGTGTGTGAATATGTAAGAAATAACTGTAGAACCCCATTTTATCGATGGCTAAACTGAAGCTCAGAAGCCCAGAGAGGGGCGCCTGGGTGGCTCAGTCGTTAAGCGTCTGCCTTCGGCTCGGGTCATGATCCCAGAGTCCTGGGATCGAGCCCCGCATCGGGCTCCCTGCTCGGCGGGAAGCCTGCTTCTCCCTCTCCCACTCCCCCTGCTTGTGTTCTCTCTCTCACTGTCTCGCTCTCTCTCTGTCAAATAAATAAATAAAATCTTTAATAAAAAAAAAAAAAAAAAAAAAAAAAAAAAAAAGCC
>NW_022589705.1:68692248-68733638 GCF_004348235.1 Phoca vitulina | reverse complement strand
AAAAAAAAAAAAAAAAAAAAAAAAAAAAAAAAAGAAGCCCAGAGAGCTTGAGAGACCATGACTTTCCCAAGGGCGCATAATACACAGGAGCCAGGTACAGTTGTATTGGTAGTGCACTGCCCAGGGCACCCAGCCAAGAGAGAGGATCAGTGTGGACGCAAGCCGTGTGGCTACCTAGGCCTAGGGGAAGGCACAACTTTTTGCATTCACAGCCAGGTGCACTTGGCAGCAGCTGCAGTCTCAAAGCTGAAAATTCCAGAACAGAAGCCAGTTCTCACAAATTCCAAGGAAAGCCTTAAACAGCTACTCGGTGCATACGTCCTGCAGTATCTTCCAGGCCCCAGACTCCCATCTTTAAGGAAGGGGAAGAAGAAAGGAGCAGCTGCTGCGTCAGACTCCGTGAAGCGGGTCCATGATGCCCATTTTCAGAGGAGGAAACAGAGGCTCTCAGAAGAGAGTGCCCCATGTTACACAGAAAATGATTGCTGAGTTGGAATTTGAAGGCTATTGGCTTGACCCAAGTCCAGGCTGGGCTAGAGGGTGCCCTCCCCTCCCCTAGGTCCTGGGAGGCAGGCTCCTTCCTCCAGGCTCCAGGGGGCAGTTGGCTTTTCCTGTCACATCCCTGTGGCCTGGCCAAGATGAGGCCGTGGTGGCACTCCGTCCACCAGCAGCTGCCTCCTGTTCCCCCCAGCCCTCGGTCTGCTCTGGGCGTCGGCCACGGAGACCCCCTCCCCCCCCGGAGACTGTCAGGAAGGGAAGAGACACGGCTGGAGCCCTGGCCCCATGGCCTGGAGGCCACAGGCTCGAGGGAGCCGACTGAGAGCCATCAGAGAGGTCCCGTGGGGCCAGGTCTGAGAATGCTTGCCAGACGACGTGGTGTTAGAACTGGGCCTTGACCAACGGGCAGATTTGGACCCACAGAGACGGGGGCTGTGGGGCGAAGGCATGGAAGCGGGAAGAACAAACGGGGAGTGGGGGGCTTGCTGCCGCCGAGAATGTGTCAAGAGGTGCTGTGGGCGATAGCCAGGGAAGGAGAATTTAAATCCCGGGCTAAGGCACGCTGCCCTTGACCTCGGGACAGTGGGAAGCCTGCCAGGGCAGGTAGGACCCCGAGAAGCGCGTTGCTCCCCGAAGACTGCCGTGGCACAAGGGGCGGGAGCGGGCTGCCTGGGTGTGGCTGCAGCAGCTGTCCGGCCGCACAGGGGTGCGCTCACCCCCGCCAGGGCTCTGGGGGGCGAGGACAGTGTGCGGGCGGCGGGAGCCTGCCTGTGGAGGGGGGGGCAGGCAGAGCGGGCAGGGCAGGCTTGGGGACCGTGATGTGCCGGGGCCCGTGCCGGCTGCCTTCCATCTGACTCCTCGGGGACGATCTCAACACTTCGACGTAAGGCACTCCATCTCCATTTTACAGATAAGGAAACCGAGGCTCAGAGAGGACAGCGTCTTGCCCAGATGGAATTCCAGCTTCTTCTGACAGCAGAGTCTGTGTTCTTTCCATTGACTGCTGCGTTTTTCTGCCCTCTGGGGCCTACAGGGAATATGCTCGGCCACAGGCCAGCAGCTCGGGAGGGACCGGTTTCTGGCCTGGCAGCTCTGGGTGGGGCAGGGTGGGGGCTGCCTGGGGGCAGGAGCAGGCAGAGCTAGATCTGGGATCCAGCTCTCATCAGTAGGGAGCTGCCGCCACGGGGGCAAGGCCGCGGTCGAGATGAGAAAAGGGTAAGATTCATGTGTATCGCACCCACAGTCCCCAACGCTGACAGGGCCTGGGAACCCAGCTCTCTCCCAGGCAAGTGTCCCCCCCAGGACGTGGGCCCCTGGGGAGACTCAAGTGACTAAGAAGGCTCAGAAGGGAGGAGGGAGGCAGAATTGGAGCAAGGAGTTATCTCCCCCGCCTGCCCCCCCAGCATGCTTTCTCTAGCTGCCGCGGAGGAGCACACAGATACACAGCACACAAGCACACACACCAAGGGCTCGCTCCCGGATAGTCTCACACACATACATAAGGCCCCGTGGGCACCATCAGTCACATGGCCATCCGTGGTCACCCTTAGTCACCCAGGTACGGGTTACAGGTACCCCGGAGTCACAGTTTTGTGTGCTTACACTCACACGGGACCAGAGGGCTGTTCCCAGGGCGGCCTCGGCCTGTGAACGTCAGCAGGCAGGGGAAGGGTGGGAAGTGTCCTCAGACGTCTTTATTGCCATTGTCCAGGACAGGAAGTTGCCTCCCTGACCTTTTGGGGCCTGCATTGAGAGAGGGGCATCTTCACCCTCCGTGACGTCAGCTCAGATCCTGCGCTGGGGTGGGATCCTGTGGGGTGGGGCGGGATGGGTGTGGTGACTAGCCTTGAGGGAGGTCAAGGGCACAGGAGAGTTTTGTGGAAGAGACAGCGTACCTCGGTGGGAAGAGCAGGCTGTAGGGAGGCACAGCTGGCTTCCTGATCTGTCACCGGCCTCTCTCACTGGCTGTGACCTTGGGCAGATGGCTTCACGTCTGTCAACAGCACCATCCGGCAGTAAAAGGGAGACAACGACTCAGCCCCCAGAGCAGCTGGGGGTGTTAATTCAGATAATGGCTCCGGTACTGGCTAGGGGGCCTGGCAAGTGGCCGCAGTGATCACAATGCTTGTGATGGCCACAGGAGAGTGTGAGTGTGTGGGGACACCAAAGCCTGCTTAGGCTGAGGCAAGGCTGGGAGGGCAAGGTACGCCGCTGGCCAGGCCACAGCCCTCTCCACACCTGCCGAAACGATGCCAGCCCCCAGCATCGGCAGCTCCCAGAAAGGCAGAGCCTCAGGACACTCAAAGAGTTAGGGGCTGGAGGTGGGGTGACCTTTCCCGCTCTGCCCTGGGAGCCTACGGGGGCGAGCAGCAGGCTCAGGGGCAGCTCCGCAGTGGGCCCCACCAGTATGTTCATTGATGAGAACTATAGGGACTCCTTGGCTCCCTCTAGCAACCTCTGACATGGGAGAAGATTCTGGGGGCTGGCCACTGGGCTCCCTGCCTGTCTTTGGGAGCCCCCAGCCCTGGGGGTTGTGGAGAAAGGGAGCACAACCCCCAGTGGGCAAAGCGACCTTCGGCAACGGGGAAGGCACACAGCTGGCAGCCCTGTGCCCTCTGGTGGCCTCCGGTGCTCACTGCAGCCTCAGTGCTTTGTTCTAAGGCCCCCGTGCTCTGCCCCACAGCAGCGGGCACAGCGAGGAACTGACAGCACATTGTGGTGAAGAGGGTGGCTGGGTGGCCTAGGTATGAAATCCCAGCTCTGCTGTCCCTGCTGCTGCTATTATTATCACCACCATCATTTCTACTACTAACGAGCTGGATGACCCTGGGCAAGTGACTTTACCGCTTTCTGGCTCAGATTCATTTACAACATGAGGTTGAGAATACGATCTACCACATGGCCGTTTTAAAGAGTAAATACCATCTCCACGGCGCTGGGAGAAGTACTATTAAGTAACAAGTAATAAACGGTAGCTGTCCTAGTCTATACTGCTGGGTCACCGTTACTTAAGGGCACTGCTGCAGTCACCCCAGGTCTGCGCTCTGCACATGCTGATTAGTTACACGTCATACATGGAAGGAGACACATAGGGAGGTAAGTTCAAAATCACTCTTGAAAATCCTTTCGGAAGGTACCATATTGGGGATAAAGACGCCAAGTCTCACTAAGGCAAACATGGCCAGTTTTTCTTGGTTCTAGTCTGCCCCTGAGGTAGCTGACTTGTATCCACAGGCCCTGTTGCGCAGAACATGTGCATCTTTAGCCACCAGAGTCGGTCTCGGCGCTGACGCAGGTGCTCACGTGGACGGTACAGGGCAGCAGCTACCAGTTACGGTCTCAGGTCCGGATCTGCCGCCTCACACTCACAGAGGGGCACACGCTCATCACAGGCGGACAGTCAGTATTTCCATCCTCTCTTTTTGGCCGAGTGTGTGCCACTGCCTTGGAGAGCCCTGACTGTGCGCACGCAGGACGTAGCTGCACCGTGCCCGCCTCTCCCCCGTGAAATGGGGCGGTAACAGGACCACAGCATCAGGTTCCTGCTTAGGTCAGGCAAGACAACGATTCCTGCCAAGTAGACGACACTCCCCACTCCCCCCTCTTCCCCAAGTCTTCCTCTAGATACTGACTTTGAGCAAGTCACTTCCCTCTCTGGGTCTGTGTTCTCAAGAGCAAAATGCAGGAGCTGTCTTAGATGATTTCAAAGGCTGCTTTTAGCTTGAAGCCTTCAAGATAGTTATGATTCTAGGGAGTGAAGATGCAGTCAAGCCTTACATGAATGCTAACTGATGCTTATGTGGCTTTCACAGGACTGCTTTATCCAGCTGGTAAGGGCACATCTATAAATAGCAGCCCTTCACACACTGGAACATGTCAAAGCCTTGAGAATTAAACATGCATCTTAATGATCTTGTTTACTTTTTTCCTTTGATTAGCCCAAAGTTGCATTCAGCTGTGCCTGAATCAGCACAAAGTGACCGGGTTTAACCATGCCCCTGCTACAGCCCTTCAGAGGCACTGCTAAGGACCAAAATTTACCTGTAATGGCAGAAAACCAGAGCTCCTCCCTCCGAGAGACACACATACACTGGTGGACAGGCATCACCTCTGGCTTTGGGAAAACTCCCTTTTGGAAGGCAGTGAGGTAAAAAGAAATGAGCTTTGCATGAAGTCAGACCCAGACTGATTTATCCCAGGTCCTCTATTAGCTGTGAGAACTTAAACAAGTTAAACTTTTTGAGCCTCAGTTTCCCCAGCGGTAAAACTGCAATACATAGCTTTTCCTGGCAGTGATGTACGGGTTCAGTTAGAAGTAGCAAGAGGCCCTGGGCAGGATTATGGGATTGGCGGGAAGCCCTCCCCCTCGAGTTAGGCAGACTGCAGCTTCAAGTCCACTTCCACCTGTATTGTTGGGTCTGCCTAGTGCTTAGCCTCTGAACCTGTTTCCGTATCAATGAAGTTGGGACCCCACCACTTATAGGATTGCTGTGCTTGGTTCTTTACCAGCAAACCATCACTTCTTCCGCTTCAATCCCCACCCCTATGCTAGTCTAGCTTTCAGGCCTGGCTCTTAGCAGTGGTATAAATGGAAAAACCTCCTATCCGTCCAGGACCCTCTGAAGACTCAAACTTAAGTAGCCCCTGTCAGGCTGAGGCCTTCCTAGACCACTGCCTCAGCCCTCAGCATAACCTAACTCCTCACCACCAGAATCTTGCCCTGCCAGGGTGCACCTTCAGAGCAGCTCCCCTGGGCTGTGCCCCTGAGCTGGTGCCTGTTGCCTGTCCTGGCTAAGTCTGCACTCACTAAAGGCAGGAGTTGTGGCTTTCTCCTGGGAAGGCTGACAGAGCGTGTGTTCAACAAACGTTAAGAAGCTCCACTTTCACCTTTAGGAGGTAGCTCTCTGGGAAGGCACATGTGGGGGCAAGAATGGGGTCAAGGATGCGGGTAGGGTAGGGGAATTTCTTGGAAGTAACAGAAGATGGTGTAAAAGAACATGATATTGGAATCAAATAACCTGGATTCAAACTCAGCTCTGTCACTTCCAATAAAGGATCTGGGTAAGCCACTATACCTCCGAGTTGTAACCACATTGTAAAATGAAGATAACAGTATCTACTTAGCACAGCACCTGGCACATGCTGAGCACTTTTACTGTTCTAAATGTTTAAATGCATTAATTTAATCCCACTACAACTCTAGGAGATAGGTATTATCCTCATTTTGAAGACACTGCAAATGAGGAAAATGAGGCTCAGAGACACTAAGTAGGTTCCCCAAGTTTATAGAGCTAGTGAGATATCCCTAAAAGCAGCAACACCTGGGACACAATCTCCAAGACCACAAGGACTGTCTCCAAGTTTCTGCGTCGGGACTGGCTCCAATCTTGTTCCCTCAATTGTAGCAAATGACACAGGCCAACTGGTGTTATAAATAGAGTTAACATAATATATTTATTTTAAGTGCCATTCATGCATATCAGTTCTGGCAGCAACAATCCTAATGACACTTGGGGTATTTCTTTACAGCACTAAACAGTTACAAAGAATGGGTGCCGTTCATCATAGAGGCAAAATATGAAATCGTGCAATAGCAAAATTGTAGAAACATTAAAACACTGACTGTCCGACAGCAGTACAGAGAGCAGATTGTGTTTGCACAAAAAGCCAATGCATTTTCATCACATATATACAATATAGATATGTACACATCACCCTCTGAATGAACAATATCAAAATACTCTATTCCATTTGAAATAATCCCCGGATTGATTCCCTCCCACTTCAAAGGACATCTGAGAGACATATATTTACAAGAACACACATGAATACATTTACATTTCAAAAAACTGCCACAAATGCCAGTCGGATTATTTTCCTGGACAGAGTACCCCCGTTTGATTACATGCATTTATTCTTCTTTTCCCCAAAAGTCTTCAATTTAAGCCCAAAACAGAACTTGCTCTGCATTAACAACTACCAACTGAAACAGCCACTAGAGGGGATGCTCTGCACCTCACCAGGTAGCTCTGGCTGGCTTAAGCCTACTGAGAAGGCCTGTCTTGGGCTCCCGGGCCACCTGCATCACAAGAGTGTGATGGGTCTTAGTGGAGGCTCTGCCTCCAGGGCCATTTGTGTAAGTTTAAATTCTCATAAAAATATTGATCACTGCAAATCAGTAAATGATTGCCAAATGGGAAATTAGCTTCACAAAATTTGTAAAAATCTTCATCAGTGGTTTCTACTCAAATCATTCAAGGTAAGACTGCATTCCAATACCCAAATTGTTTAAAGTGCACATTGCTACCCAAGCAATTTAAAGTTTCAAAACAGCTATTTTGGTATCTAGAAAACAGTGACTTGAGCAGACTATTGAAAGTCCTCCCTCCCCCCCATTTTTTCAAGTTTTTGCTCTGCAGGCTGCTATCTCATCTTGCCTCTGATCTGTGTAAGAGGGGCCTGTTGGCTGCCTTGCCAGAATCTTGCGATTTTCACTGATCCAAGGGGCTGGAACTGAGCTTCTTTTTTCATGCCAAGCAGGGTCCAAACAACAGGAACATAAAGCCCTTCCTTTCTCCCCAACCTCACCAGCCTTTACTATGGCTGGGTTCCCAGTGATTCATTAAAGGCAACACTCCATTAAAAAAAAAAGTACCCACACACGTTGACAAACACTCTCACATACACACATACAGAAACAAAGATGTCTGTTTAGTTCAAGTAGAGAACACTCAACCACATTATCACTAAGGCTAACTTAAGTGATTTAAAGCATAAAGATAGAGACTAGAGATGCTAAAAAGCAACCAGTGAGCAGTTATTAATCCTTGATTTGATGGAACATATCATTCCCCCATTATAACTGAAAGAAATTCTGCCTTTTTTATGGTCTAAAGAACCAATTCAAAATCTATTCATTTAAAAAAAAAAATCTCATTTCTGTTACTTTTATTATAAAACTAAGGCAATCAATCCATGCAAAGTAACTATAATACAAGATGAAACAAAAAAAAACAACTAATAAAAACCCCAACGAGGCACGCTGAGTTTCAAAGAAAGTAACCCAATGTCATGCATACACAGACACACAGGACAACAGAATCAGCAGACCACTTAAGGATATCTGCACTGAAGACTGAGGCAAATAAAATCTGTGTGTGGCTCTATCCTCCTTTCAGTGCTTCCTAAATGGAAAGAGAATAAGTGAGGAAACTTGCATTATAAACAGTGCCCTGTTGTTCTATTGCCCAAATGAACTCTGATTCGAATTCCAGAAAAATCCTATTTAGCTAATACATCTCAATCAGCAGGAATGCTAAGATAGAGAAATATACTCACATGGTAAAAGGAGCGACGATAAAGAGAACGACACGATCTCTCTGATTGTCTTGTCTGTAAACTCTTAAGAAAAACAATTCTGTGCTTTCAGACACCGCACTTCTCCTTAATGAACCTAACAGGAGCTGAGCATTCACAGAAGGCAGCAATAAATATTAAAATAACGCTTTTGAAAATAATAAATACATGAGTGAATATGGAGGCAACGATTTTGTTAAAGAGCCAAGCAATGCCCAGCTGCTAACTGATCAAATACATTTTAGAACTGTTATAATGCAGATTTCGGAAAACAGACATTGACGAAGTACAACATAAACTCCGCAATCCCCCAACCATCAAAACAAATTTGGTCAGTTCTTTATGCTGCTCAGGAAAAACATGCCCCTCTGGATTGTTTGGAGAGTATCAAACTCTGGGTTTTTTGACTTACTGAGTAGAACTCAATACCCACATTTCTGAAAAAGATTAAATAAGGGGAACTGGGCTTTGAAAAAATCTATTTCCTTTCAATTGCCTGTATCAGTTAAAAGCATCCTGCAGAAAATAGCCTAACAAGTAATAAAAACTCACAGTAACTTTCTTTTCAAGACGTAATAATCCAATTAGAAAAACTGAAGCCTTTCAGTAATTTTTGTACATATATTTACACATATGTATCTATAAACTGCTTGCAGCAAAATAGGCTCTGCCTGAAAAATCAGTCTGGCACTTGTGGTCAACATCAAACGGACACAAATATGCAAAAGCCGTTCAAATCACACAACAGTTAGGAGCTACACAGGGCAGCTGGCAGGGAGACAAACATGTAGTACTTGTCTGGGTCAGATAAAAGCAGTAAGTTATCCAGCTAAAATCTTTTTGATTGTCTTCAAAAGAAATTTTGACAACATCGGTAAAGTGATTAGCAACTTTGTTTTCTCAACTGGATTCTTTTCAACCTTTCCCTTCACTGCACAGAAAGGTGACACTGGAGTCTGGTGCCTTGCAGAAACAAGCTCTACACAATTGAATCCCAATCAAAGTCATCCTGGATGTCATCTGGAGGCAGAGAGCGCCGCATCTGGAAGGCTGCGGAAGGCATCATGTGCTGCTGGTTCATGGCTCCGTGATGGCCTGGAAGGAAGGAGGCGGTGTCAGTAGTGACTTGGGTAGAGAGGAAAGGAATAAATGAACGCCTACTGAGCACTTCCTTTGTGCCAGGCATTTGGCGCACATGATCTTCCTAATCCATTCAGAAGCCTTCACAGAGGTGGCTCTTATGATCCTCATTTTATAGATAGCAGGGCTTGGATTTAAGAGAATGGAGCAAGTTGCCCAAGGTCATACAGCTAGTAAGGGGAAGAGATTTGAACTCAGTTCACTTGACTCCAAAACCCATGCCTGTTTTGATTACACCAGGAGGCAGCAAGGACAGCATAAAAAGAACGCTGGAGTGCCCAAGTGCTGACGCAACCCTTTCTCTTGGTCTGTCCTTCATCAATACATGTTTCGGTAACATGAACTGGCTCCCATGAGAATGGTGATGGGAGAATGATGTCAGCGTACCAGTGAAGTCACACTGGGTCATCCTGAATTCTCACCAGCAAGTTAACTTTTGGGCCACCAAGTTAACAGTGGGTGAACACAGAACACCAATACAGCTGAGTGCAGGGAGGCCATGGTAGACCAGGGTGGAGAACAGGATGCCCACCCTCTCCACACTCCTCTTCTTAGATTACTGTGGCCATGTGCAGCTTGTGCTCCCCAATTTTGGTGCATTCTGCCCTTGTCTCCAAAGCTCTGACAAACACCCTTCCAAACCAGACTTTTTTCTTAAGTAATAATTTCTATTTATTTGCAGAATTCATTCTTTTATTAGGAATTAAACATATCCTTTTAATGTGGTGGAATTTTTACTGGATTATTGCAGTTTTGTTTGATTTGCTTGATCTGATTATAAAGTTTCAAGCAGCCTGAGGCTAATCTCATTTTTCTGATAAGCCCTGTAATTTTTAATGCACCATTTTATAAAATACTACAGTTTTCAATATATCACAGTATAGCAGAAATGCCTGTTTATTTATTTTTTAACTTATAAATTTCTTACTATGCACCAGGCACTAATTTAAGTGATTTACATCTAATCCTCATTGAATTCTCTTAACAACCCTAGAAATTAGGCAGTGTTATGAGCTCCCTTTAGCAGACAAGGAGGTTGACTAGGAAGTTAAGGCAGCTATCAAGTGACAAAGCACCAGAATGCAAACCCTGGGAATCTGGTTCCAGAGTCTGAACTACCATATTTTGCCACCTACAAGTTCCTGGTAAGTGCTGAGGACAGATAACACTTACTCCTCCCCGTTCATCCAAAAACAGGTCACTTGACCCCAACTCCTCCTTCACTACTATCTGGCACACACTTCTTTGGGGGTTTTAAATTCACATCTGCACATGACCTTTCTGTTCCTCAAGCAGCCTAAGTGGAGGGCAGTATGGTACATGAGAACAACAACGAACTCTGAATCCAGATATCAAGACCTGAGTCTTGGTTTGGTCACTTAGCAAAACGGGTGGCTCTGGGCAAGTTATCTCCACTCCTGAGCTGGCACTTCCTCATCTAGATCATCCTTAAGCTACCTTCCACCTCTAACCATGTGCCCGCCTTTGCTGCCCTGATAAATGTAACTTATCCTGCATTCAGGAACCCAGGGGGCACAGTTTATGAACTCGTAACTCCTGCAACTTACCTCCTCTGTTAAGAGACTTCCTCAGAAACTAGAGCTGGGGGGACGTCAGCAGAATGAATGGAGAATATACAGGAGGTAATCACAGCGGGTTCTTGAAGCCTGCTCAAGTCCCGTCAGAGTCAGAAAGCTTCAAAGATACCTAAGACCCCAGAACAAGCTCTATGCCCCTGGACCTCTTTAGAGAGGCAAGACAATAATTAGAATCACAGCATCAAAGAGACTCAGGTCATATGGTCCAAACAACAAGTGACACTTGAATCTCTTTGCCCAGTACTGAAGCCAAGTAACTGTGCAGACTGTCATTCCATCCTCCCTTACCAGGGAGCTCACTCCCTCCTGAACAGCCCTGCTCACGCTGGGACAGCTAAAGCTTTTTAACATTACACTCTGAGTAAGAACTGCAATACAACACACCCCAAATTACCTGCAATTGTCGTTCCTGGAGTGCTGAGTGCCTGTGGGATGTGAGGGTAACCAGGGGGCGGCATCACTGATGGAGGGAGATTTTGCCTGGAGTCTATGTACAAATTTCCTAACCAGATTGAAAAGCAGAATGAAGGAAAACATACTTAATAAATAAAACAAGTCAAGCATTAAAACCTTAATAAAATTATTACCTAAAACTAAATTAAGCAGGTAAGACGAGAAAAGAGAAAGAAAAATTACTCCTTTCAGATGCTAATAGCAAAGGTGGTGCCAGGCTGAGTGGAAGCACACTGATGCTAATTCTGGCATTGCCTCTTTCTGTCTGGAAGCCTGCAGTCAAGTTGTCTTTACTGTTGCTGTTACACACCTCACAACAGTTCAAAAGCATTTTCATATGTTTTATCATCTGAGCCTCCCACTAAGTCCAAAATGAGGGCAAGACAGGGATCATCCCCATTTTATGGATGAGGCAACTGAGGCTCAGAAAGACTAAGCTCACGTGCCCAAAGGCACATCAGTTTGACCAGCAACCAGTTCTCCTAGACCAAAGGCTCTTTCTGCTAACCACTGTCCCTTTCTCCCTGATTTTCTCACTTTCAAAGTAGACTGATTACCAAAATGAATGGAGGCACAAAGTGACAGAAAAATTTGCACAAATTTAAAAGAGCTATACCAAGTAAAGGTGATGAAAAATGTATTATTTAGAAGTGTGAAGATGGGAAACAGATCTTATTTGAATGGCATTTCTGAAGGTTCTTAAATTAATATATTTTCGTCGACAGGAGCAATTAAGTGTAACAGCTCTAAAATGTCAATTACACTGCATCCTATTGCGAAGTAGAAAGGGAAGAGAGCAAACATCCCATGCCCACCCCCAATTACTCCTGGGGAAGAAGAACCATAACACTGACTCACATTGTATGAAACATCTGGAATTCTGGAAAGGCTATTTCTCCCTTAGGTATTCTACTGTGTCACACTAATTACAATTGCATCTAGCAATGCTGTAATCAAACTAGAAAACAGCGACCATTTCCCAGAGGCAACTAAAAGATGTTCAAAAGTAGGAACACTCTATTTGGCTACTCACAAGTTTTTACCTGTCACTGGAATGTCAGACTGTCACGCTTAAAATAGCCTCTGAGACAGCCTAATTCAGGCCTACCTCTGCTCATGCAGATGAGTACATAAGACTGGAGAGAAAATGAGACAGAACCAGGGAACAGAACCCAGCACTTCTGACTTCCAGCCACTGCCTCCCAAGATGACATGCCTTTTTATAATGAAGTTTACAGTCAGAACTAAGCTCTTTGACCAATTTGCCATACTGAAGATTTAGGAAGAAAAGAGAGAAGAATTATATCAAGCTGTAGCTCTGGTATATTCTTAGAGGAAAAAACTATGATCAGCACCCCGAAGTGCTGATCAGCCTTCACATGAGTGGCCAGCACACCTTAAAAATTGCAGCAGGCTGGAGGGGCCAAGCCACTCTGAGTAATACGCTCACTCGTTCATCAATGACTTCTCAGCCTGTGTTATAAAATCTTAGCTCTCTACTCATCTGTAAGAGCTCAAATCACAATCAAAAGACAACTGATTTTTATGGAAATTCTGTTTTTATTTTTTTTTTTCATTTCTCTTTTTTTGGTAATTCTTACCTTAAAGGGGGAGTGAGGTAACAATTAGAGAAGAATTATGGGAATAAACAAGGATCACAGAAATAAATAGTCACCCATATTAAACAAATAGCCTAACTTTTTGAAATTCTGTCACATTCCTGACACTTTAATTTTCATATAGAAATTCTCATTACTCCTCTTTTTTTCTCATGTTCTCATTCTATTCTAAACAATGAGAGTCAACCTGGACTTTCTAAACAAGAAATTAACTTCCAATATACTTTTCAAGGACTTCTGAGATCCTACAACATTTAGAACACAGTTATGAAAATTTAAAAATCTAATCACACAATGTATTTATTGGAAGTGGACTCTTATTGAATGACCATTCATTAATTCATTCAAGAAGTTATTTTTGTTCCAGGCCTTGCTCTAGGCACTGGATAAACAAAAATGAAAAAACAAACTCCCTGTCTTTTTTTTTTTAAAGTAAGCTCCACACCCAACCTGGGGTTTGAACTTACGACCCCAAGATCAAGAGTCTCATGCTCTACCAATGAAGCCAGTCAGGTGCCCCAACAAATTCCCTCTTTTTGAAGCATATTCTCAGGCTGAGGGCAGCAAACAAAATAATTTAATATGTTATGCACGCTACAGAAAAAAATAAAGGAGGGAGAAGGGACAAACAGTGCTGGACAGTAAGTGCTATTTAAATAGAATGGTTAGGGAAGGCATCACTTGAGTAGGTGCTTTTGGAGGAAAAAAACGTGAACAAGATTAAGGACATGAGTGAGCCATGTGTCTATCTGGGAGAAGACCACTCTACACAGAGGAAAGAACAGGTATAAAAAAGGCCCTGATGTAGGTGGAGTGTGCCTGGTATGTTCAAAGAATAGCAAGGAAGCCACTGGTGTGGGAGCAGGGGGCTGAGGAGAGGGGAAAAGGATATAAGGTCAGACAGTAAAGGGGGACCAGATTGTGTGAGGCTATACAGGCCACAAAAAGACTTTGGTTTTTACTGAGAAAACTGGGCACCAATGAAGGGTTTTGAGCATAGAAGTGATCAGATTTCTGTGTCTTGTAAAAATCCCATTTATCCTGCAAAGTCCAGCTTCAAGCTGTCTTCCTCAACGAAGTTTTTCTATCTTCCCAAGACAGTTATAAGCCCTGTTCTCTTACTCCCACTGCTCTATGGCAGAAACACAGTCTTCATCACACCAGGCTACGAGCTCCTTGAGATTAGGGGCTATCTGGACTTATTTCTTCATCCCTACTGCCCAATACAGTCAGGCACAGAAAAAGTTTAAGTAAATATTTGCTGAATGAATGTACACCTACTCTTATTTAATGACCTTTAAGCTGAGCCCTCATTAAGAACAGCTAGAGGACTTAAACATTATTGGAACAAGACAAATTGTAAACACAGGTAAAACGATTTAGAAAGGAGAGACACCGTGTACTATAACATCCTTTTCTCCTTCCCTTCCCTCCCCTCTTCCACGCTAACACATTAGAACACCTCTAAGGAGCCCAAAGAGGTATCTACCAAAAGGAGAATCTTGAAGACAGAAATGACAAAAGTTTGAAGGGCATGGAGAGACTATATTCTGGGAGTCAAGATCTATACCCAAATGAACTTTGTAATTTTAGGCAAGTTGCTTTCTCTTCTGGATTCTTTCTAGTCACAGTTTGTGTGAGGCTATATAGGCCACAAAAACACTGGTCACAGTTTCCTTATCTGTTAGATAAAAGGATAAAATTAACAGCTCTCTGAAGTCCCCTCTTACACTCCATTTTGAATTTGTGGCAAAGATGTGCTGGGGGATAGAGAGACGGGAAGTGGGATATCTGAATAGATCTGATACAGAGGGATATGAGAAGGAGAGTAAAAGAATGATAGAAAGAGGCTTAGACTTAAAACAGAAGGAAGCAGGCTGGGCATGTAAAAAACCTGGGAGTCTATGAGAAGACATCAGTGGGCATGAAGTGATGAATACCTGCAGCACCAGTGCTAATCAGAGAAAGTGTTGACAAAAGCCAACATGGCTTGGCAGACCAAGGCTGGTAAAGTTCTTTTGACTCAGAAGGAAAAGATGAAAGGGGAAGGGGAGTTGGGAGAAGAATAAATATGAAAAATGACAGGTCTTCTGCCTTTTTTTGCTGTGAGTGGAGTAGCACTAAGAATCAAGAATGAGTTGTGGGGACCCTAGAGAAGGAAGGTGCTGGCAATAAAAAGGAAGGATGGCAGAAAAATTTAAAAGGATCACAGAGTACCAGATCCAAAGAAATCCAGGTCAAAGGTCAAGAAGAGATGACCACGGAGATCTAGTAACAAAGGGCTTTAAGAAATAATCCATGATCTCAGTCTAGAAAGAATCCACAAGAGGTGCTTGGCCACTCTCACATAAGACACCAACAGACGGTTAGTGCTTTTTCCATGACCAAGAGTGCCAAGTTCCAAAACCAGAAGGTACACTTGGACATTACTTAGAAATTTAGGCCACAAAATCGAAGAAAGTCTTGTTTCACCACAAAAGCTTTGAAATCCCAGAAAGGGGGAGCTACTGGCTAACATGTACAATGGCCCTTGAAACAGTCCTCTAAGACTGAGCTACATCTTCTTATCTTCCTAGAACTTTCCGATTTGCCGCAGGCAATAATCTATAAGCAACATAGGTACCCACCTCCACCCTTAACATTTTAAGGCTGGCTGAAATGATTTGAGATGATTTGGCAGAGAACATGGCAGCACTTAGAAGAGCTAACTTCATAATTTATTTTGGTTGAACAGGGAAAGAAAAGAAGAAAAGAAAACCAAGGAACAAAGGACAGAGGGATGGTAAGCCTCAGGGATTTAATGCAAGTTGGAAAAGTAAAAGTGATGTATCCTGAAGGGGACAAACTATGGGTTTGAAACCTATCAGAGGATCAAAGAAGATAAGCTGTCCATGTACAAGAAGAGATAAAAAGATGAAATGGAAGAAAATAAGTGAATATACATGCTAAGTTATACAGATCTTGATACTTAAAAAGGAATACAGGGAGGATTCTGAGAAGATGCTGGAGTAGGAAGCACCAGGAATCTGTCTCCCAACCTAGACAAAAATGCACTGGTAGAGTCTGCTACAACAGAAAACACTGGAATCTTTGGAACTTTGGAACTCTGTAAGTCTACTGACAGTTTGCAACTCGTAGAGGAAGGCTTAGATAATAAATTGCAGTTATTTTTGGTCAATTCCAGCTCTTAGTGCAACAGCAGCTACCTATCCCTCATCCCTACCCCCATGGCAGGCAGCTGTGCATGTGTTTCTGGAACAACTTACACAGCTTGCAGGAGCCAATGTAGGCAAAAAGGCCTCTGTTCTCCAAATACTTACGGATCTGTGCTCTGATCACAGAGATGCAGATGTAAAGGAAGGTGGTCATTGTTGAACCTTCCACCAATGCTGCAAGCACCTCCCCTCCAAATAAACTGATTTCCAGGAGTTATAAGGGGGCTACAACCCTCCTTTCCCTGCACTTTAATTTTTCTCTTTTTACACTTTCAGGAGGCAGACATTAAAAGCTAGGACATTGAAAAAGCTAGGAATTCCCTGTATATACTGGGAAAATTAGAAAGTGACTACCTATACCAAGAGAATAGCACAGATTCAGAGAAGACCTGAGAAGACCCTAGGGTGAACCTCAGCAGAAGGATACCTTGCAGCCATGAAGAAAACAAAAACAGGAGACAGAATAATTAAAAACAGCAAACCCTGGGGAAGGGACAGAATCTGGTTTCCACAGGTACCACACTGTTAGATTCAAATGTCTAGTTTTCAACAACAAAATCACAAAGCATACAAATAAACAGAAAAGTATGCCCTATTCAAAGCAAAAAAAATCAACAAAAATTGTCCTTGAAAAAGATCTGATGGCAGATTCACTACAAAGACTTTAAAACAAGTGCCCTGAAGATGCTCAAAGACTAAAGGAAGATGTGGAAAAAATCGTAATTACAATGTATGAGTAAACTGGAAATATCAATAAAGAGATAGGAAACCTAAAAAGAAATAAAGAAATTCTAGCACTGAAAATTACAATAATTGAAATGAAAAATTCACTACAGGATTCAAAGAAAAATCTGAGCAGGCAGGAGAAAGAATCAGTGAACTTGAAGATAGGAGAATGAAAATTATCAAGGCTAAGTAACAGAAAGAAAAAAAATTGAAAAAAATTAAACAGAGACTAAGGGACCTGGGGGACACTATCAAACAAACCAACTATGCATTGTGGGAGTCCCAGAAGAAGGAGGAATGGGACAGAAAGAATATCTGAAAAAATAATATCTGAAAACTTCCCAAATTTGATGAAAGAAGAATGAGAACATCCAAGAAGTTCAACAAACTCTTAAGATTAGACCCACAAGAGAATCACACCAAGGGACATATTATAATCAAATTTTCAAAAGCCAAAGATAAAGAGACAATCTTGAAAGGAGCAAGAGACAAGTGACTTGTCACACACAAGGGAGCCTCAATAAGATTATCAGCAGATTTCTCATGAGAAACTTTAGGAGTTAGAAGGCAGCAGGCCAATCTATTCAAAGTGCTAAAAGAAAAAGTATCAACCAAGAACTGCTATACCCAACAAAAATGTCCTTTTCTTTTTTTTTTTTTTTAAACTGTCCTTTTCAAGAGCGAGGGAGAAATTAAGACGGTTCCAGATAAACAAAAGCTAAAGGAGTTTGAAAAGACTAATATATTTTCTAAAAGTGATTAGTCTAGAAGCTAAGTATTGTTATAACTTTCATTTGTAACTCCATGTGTTGTTTTTTACATAATTTAAGAGACTAATGTATTTAAAGGAATTATTTGTATGTTTTGGGGCACACTATGCATAAAGATGTGATTTTTGTGACATCAACAACCAAAAGGAGTAGAGATGAAGCTGTAAAGGAGCTGAATTTCTTTATGTTATAAAAGTTACACTGATATAAATTCAAATTAGAATGTTATAACTTTAGGATGGTAAACCCAATCCCCGTGGTAACTACAAAGAGCTATGCAATATACACAAAAGGAATTCAAACATTTCACTACAAAAAGTCAGTGAAACACAAAAGACAAGAGTAATGCAAAAAATAAGGGACAAAAACTATAAAAAACTATAAGACATATAGAAAAGAAACAGCAAAATGACAGAAATCACTCCTTATCCGTAACTACTTTAAATGTAAAGGGATAGGGGCGCCTGGGTGGCTCAGTTGGTTAAGCGACTGCCTTCGGCTCAGGTCATGATCCTGGAGTCCCGGGATCGAGTCCCACATCGGGCTCCCTGCTCAGCAGGGAGTCTGCTTCTCCCTCTGACCCTCCCCCTCTCATGCTCTCTCTCTCTCTCATTCTCTCTCTCAAATAAATAAATAAAATCTTTAAAAAAAAAAAAATGTAAAGGGATTATGGGCGCAGTGGTTAAGCGTCTGCCTTCAGCTCAGGTCATGATCTCAGGGTCCTGGGATTGAGCCTCATGTCGGGCTCCCTGTTCAGTGTGGAGCCTGCTTCTCCCTCTACCTCTGTCCCCACCCTCCGGCTCGTGCTCTCTCTCGCTCTCAAATAAATATCTTTTTAAAAAATGTAAATGGATTAAATTCTCCAATCAAAAGAGAGACTGGCAGACTGAGTAACAACACATATCTGTAAGAGCCTCACTTTAGATCCAAAGACATAAATAGAATGAAAAGTGAAAGGATGGAAAAAGTAACCAAAAGGGAGTAGGGACTGCTATACTAGTATCAGACAAAATAGACTTTAAATCAAACAGGTTACAAAGACAAAGAAGGACATTACATATCAATAAAAGGTTCAATACAGAAAAAAGATGTAACAATTATGAACACTTATGCACCTAATAACAGACCGCAGCAAAACATGAAACAAAAACTGATAGAATTGAAAGAAGAAATGAACAACTCTACAATGATAGTTGGTGATGTAAATACCCCACACTCAATAATGGATAGAACAACCATATAGAAGTAAGGAAACTGAGGATTTAACACAATAAACCAACTAGATCTAATAGACAAGTACAGAACATTCTACCCAACAACAATGTATACACTCTTTGCAAGTGCACATAGGACATTTCCCAGGATAGACCATATGTTAGGCTCCAAATTAAGTCTCAACAGATTTTAAACAACAGATACACAAACACAAAGTATCTTCTCTGACCACAAGAGGATGAAGTCAGAAATCAGTAACAGAAGTAATACTGGAAAGTTCTCAAATTTGTGGAAATTAAACAAAAACAACGGATCAAAGAAGAAAATCACAAGGAAAATTAGAAAATGCTTAGAGACAAATGTAATCAAAACGTAACTTATGAAAACTTAGGGAAAACAGCAAAAGTAGTGTCAAGGGGGAAATTTATAGCTATAAACACATTAAAAAACAAGAAAGATCTCAATCAACCTAACTTTACAACTTAAAGACCTACAGAAAGAACAGAATAAATCCAAAGCTAGCAGAAAAAAGGAAATCATAAAGATCAGAGCTGAGATGAATGAAATAGAGAATAACTAAAATCAGAAATGAAAGTGGGGATGCTTCAACTGATTCTACAAAAAGTAGGATTTCCTCCCCCACCAATAAGGGAAGGAAATAGGATCATATGAGTACTATGAGCAACTGCACACCAACATATTAGATAACCTAGAGGAAATGAACAAATTCCTAAAACACAAAAGCCACCAAGACTAAATCACAAAGAAACAGATAATCTGAATACACCTAAAACTAGTAAGATTGAATCAGTAACCAAAAATCTCCCAACAAAGAAAAGCCCAGGACCTGATAGCTTCACTGGTGAATTCTACTAAATATTTAAAGAACTAACATCAATCCTTCTCAAACTTTTCCAAAAAACTGAAAGACAGAAAGTACTTCCTAACTCATCCTATGAGGCCAAAATCAGCCTGATACCAAAGGAAGACAAAGACACCTACAAGGAAACTACAGACCAATATCCCTTATGAACACCGATCCAAAAATCCCAAACAAAATACTAGCAAAATTAATTCAATTCTGTATTAAAAGGATTAAACACCATGATCAAGTGAGATTTATTCCTGGAATATAAAAAGATGGTTCAACATATGAAAAGTGATCACTGTAATACACCGCATTAACAGAATGAAAGGGAAAAAACCTACATGCTCATCTCAATTGATGCAGAAAAAGTAACTGACAAAAGTCAACACCCTTTCATAATTAAAAACACTCAACAAAATATGAATAAAAGAAAACTACCTAAACATAATAAAAGCCATCTATGACTATCCCACGGCAAACATCATGCTCAATGGTGAAAAACTTGAAAGCTTTTCTTCTAAGACCATGAACGAAGCAAGGATGTCCACTTCTATTCAACATACTGGAAGTTCTAGCCAGAGCGATTAGGCAAGAAAAGGAAATAAAAGGCATCCAAATCAGAAAGGAGTAAGCATATTTATCTCTGTTCACAGATATGATCTTATATGTAGAAACCTCCAAAGATTCCACCCCCAAAATAAACAAATTGTTAAAATAAGTAAATTCAGCAAAGTAGCAGGATACAAAGTCAGCATGCAAAAATCAGTTCCATTTTTACACAATGAACAATCTGAAAAGGAAATTACAGGAACAATTCCATTTACAATGGCAATAAAAAACACTTAGGAATTAATTACAGAGGTGAAAGACTTGTACAATTAAAACTACAAAAACATTGCTGAAAGAAATTTAAGATGAAATAAATAAATGGAAACACATCTCATGTTCATGACTAGAAGACAATATTGTTGAGATGTCAATACTCTCCAAAGTGATCTACAGATTCAATGTAATCCATATCAAAAATTCCAGTCTTTTTTTTTTTTTTTTTTGCAAAACCAGAAAATCCCATCCTAAAATGTATAGGGAATCTCAAGAGACCCTGAACAGCCAAAATTATCTTGAACAAGAACAACAAAGCAGGGAGACACACATCTTGATTTTAAAGCTTACTACAAAAATATAGTAGTTGAAACAGTGTGGTAATGGCATAAAAACAAATAGTATACACTGCAATCAAACAGAGAACCCAGGAATGAACTCTTGCATATATGGTCAAATGATTTTTGACAAGGGTGTCAAGACCATTCTATGGGGGAAAGGAAAGTATTTTCAGCAAATGGTGCTGGGAAAACTGGGTATCCATATGCAAAAGCATGAAACTAGACCCGTATCTAACACCACATACAAAAAGTAACTCAAAATGGGTTAAAGACTTAAATGTAAGACCTAAACTATAAAATTCTTAGATGAAAACACAGGGCAGGAGCTTCATGACACTGGATCTGGCAATGATTTCTTGGATAGGATACCAAACTCATAGGCAACAGAAGAAAAAATAGATGAGTTGGACTTCCTGAAAAATTTAAAAATTGTGCATCAAAAGACACTATCAACATAATAAAAAACAAAAGAATGAAAGAAAATATTCACAAATCATGCATCTGATAAAGGGTTAATATCCAAAAAAATAGAGAACTCCTAAAACTCAGCAATAATAAACCAAACCAGATTAAAAAATGGGCAAAGGACCTGAACAGACATTTCTCCAAAGATGATACAAAAATGGCCAATAAGTAGATGAAAAGATATTCAACATCACTAATCATCAAGGAATGCAAATCAAAACTACAATGAAATACCACCTCACACCCAGTAAAACAGCTACTATTTTTTAAAAAAGAAAGAAAAGAGAAAAAAAAAATAATGTTGACAAGGATGTAGAAAAACTGGAACCCTTATGCACTGTTAGTGGGGATATAAAATGGTAGAGCCACCATAAAAAACAGTATGGTGGTTCCTCAAAAAATGAAACACAGAATTACCATATGATCCAGCAATTCCACTTCTGGGTATATATCCAAAAGAACTGAAAGCAGGGCCTTGAAAAAATATTGGTGTGAACATGATATTCACAATAGCTAAAACATGAAAGCATCCCAAGTGTTCATCAACAGATGAGTATATAAGCAAATGTATATACATACAATGGGCTAGTACAGAGCCATAGAAAGGAAGGACATTCTAACATATGCCACAACATGGATGAAGACATGCTAAGTGAAGTAAGCCAGTCACAAAAAGACAAATACTGTAGGATTTCACTTACATGAGATACACAGGAGTAGTAAAAAATCAGAAACAGAAAGTAGGATGGTGGTTGCCAGGGGCTTGGCGGAGGGTCAGGGGGACAGGGGTTAGAATGGGTGTGGGGGGGTATTGTTTCATGAGTACAGAATATCCACTTGACAAGATGAAAAGAGTTATGGAGATGGATGGTGATGACAGTTGTACATTATGAATATATTTAATACCACTGAACTAGATACTTATGGATGACTGGGATGGTGAATTCTATGTTACATTTTATAATAAAAAATTTTTTTTTCAAAGGGTATATATCCGAAAGATACCAAAAAGGAAGTGAGTGAGTGAGAGAGAGAGGGAGGAAGAGGGAGAAGGAGAAAGGAGCTTAAGAGTCACCAAAAAATAAAGTACCTCCAATATGCCAAGCAATGAATGAGGCTCTTGCATGGATATAATTTATGAAATGAACTAAGTCACCAAAATCAAACAGCCACTGAGAGTTTCAAGTTAGGTAAACTATTCAAATGGAAGCGGCAAAGATGATGGAAGATTCCTATCAAAAGACACAGGTGGCTCAGTCGGTTAAGTGCCCAACTCTTGATTTTGGTCATGTTCTCAGGGTTGTGGGATTGAGCCCTGAGTCAGGCTCCACACTCAGCAGGGCATCTGCTTGAGATTCTCCCTCTCCCCTACCCCCCCCCCACTTGCACACTCTCTCTCGCTCTAAAATAAATAAATAGATCTTAAAAAAAAAAAAAAAAGAAAAAGACACAGAAATAAAGATTTCTCAAAAAGAAAGATCCAGCCTGGCTGGGGGTCTTGAGAATGTGGAAAGACCAAATATGTGAAATAAGCTAGGATAATGGTTGAAGAAAGCCACGCAGGAAAGAAAAAGACTTAAAAATGCATCATATGTAAAACCAAAATAATGAACAGAAAATAAGTCAACTTGGAGATAAAAGTTTGCAAGAACTTTTTTTTTAAGATTTTATTTATTTATTTGACAGAGAGAGAGACAGCGAGAGAGAGAACACAAGCGGAGAGAGTGGGAGAGGGAGAAGCAGACTCCCCACTGAGCAGGGAGCCCGATGCAGGGCTCTCGATCCCAGGACCCTGGGATCATGACCTGAGCCATAGGCAGACGCTTAACGACTGAGCCACCCAGGCGCCCCAAAAGTCTTGCAAGAAATTAAATGAAAAAGCACTTGGATATTAAATACCTACAGAATGAAAAGGTGCTGCAATCAGAGTAAAAGAGATGGCTACAAGGGTAAAGAGAAAAGGAAGAAAATGAGATGAAAAATACAGAGCATGAATTTCGAGTCCAGAGTAAAACACCGACAAGACTATTTACCATTACTGTACTCTTCAAGTAAACTCTGAACTTTAATCTTAACATTCTTAGAAGATATATAAAATAAGACCTGTTGATTTTCATTGGAAGTCTAAACAAATTTAAATTAATATAATTTTGTAACTATGTTCTTATAAAAATGTAAGTATCTTTAAAACATTTAATTCTTGTTTGAGAACTTAAAAGGTTAAAGATCACAAAGGAAAGTCAATCAATAAAATAATCATAGAAATCATGACAGAAAAAGTCTCTTTACCTCAATTTCTCTAAAATATACCTTTTATATATATGTTATTTTACTTAATTTCTTAGAAATAAAAAGATGTAAATGGATTAGTCACCATTAACAACATACCAAATTGCCTCACTTACTAAATTTTACACAAATGAGAAAGAGAAAATCAAGAAGATAATTAAACCCATACCTGTTCCAATGTGTTGGGAAGGTTTTGTTGGATGCATGGCACCATGACAGACATTTTGCTGAACATTACTCTGTGAGTGGATAAGGCCAGTTTGTGTAAAGAACTGATT
The DNA here is from genome assembly GCF_004348235.1 of Phoca vitulina. Taxonomy (NCBI): domain Eukaryota; kingdom Metazoa; phylum Chordata; class Mammalia; order Carnivora; family Phocidae; genus Phoca; species Phoca vitulina. The sequence continues at coordinate 68,709,985 of NW_022589705.1, read as the reverse complement.
AAGAGAAGAACAGAGATCAGCAAATTGAACCTGATCCAAAGACCAGTTCTTGAGATCTGCCTGTCTCATACTCTCCATCAAACCTATGAGGAAAGCATTAGAAATACAGTTAGCATCGTTTGTTCTACAACACTGCAAGGAAAATAAAGACACAATTTTTTTTCAGCCCTCAAAATTTCCACTGGTAGTGATTTACCATGCAATGAAGAATGATATTTAAAAATTATTCAGGGCGCCTGGGTGGCTCAGTTGGTTAAGCGACTGCCTTCGGCTCAGGTCATGATCCTGGAGTCCCAGGATCGAGTCCCGCATCGGGCTCCCTGCTCGGCGGGGAGTCTGCTTCTCCCTCTGACCCTCCTCCCTCTCATGCTCTCTGTCTCTCATTCTCTCTCTCTCAAATAAATAAAAAAAAAATAAAATCTTAAAAATTATTCAAAGCCTAATTACTTCTAAATGTGGCCAAACTTCTTTCAGAACTCTTACCTCTGATCCTCTGCTCCATCAATTGACTGAAAGACTTAATCATGAATTTTGCAATGTTGTTTTTAAGTGTACTACTAACTACAAAAGAAACACTATATAAGGAGATATTTATTTCTACTACAAAGAAAATTTTATCTATGAGAGAAAAAGGGATCATGTATTTTTGGTTGTAGGTCGGAAAGAATCCATACTCACCTTGGAACTGTGAAAGGTCTACATCTGACCAATTAACACTGCTGGCAATCCGACAACTTTCTTTTAGCATATCAAGTGTTGCATACCAATCATTTGAAACACCTATAGAAATAATATCGACAGTACGTAAATCTTGGATAGTCAAAGTTTGAAGTATATGGTACGGGGAAGACAATGAGCTGGGCTTATTCCTACACTGATAGATCCCCATCCAGTTTTACAAATGGATTCACACCCATCATATCATGTGCTGGGGCAATTGTCTCTGTGAAACAGGCAAGGGGTCTTATTTGGGGTCTTATTTCTCTTCATTTTATAAATAAAAAGAAACTGAACCCAGAGAGGTGGCATAACGTAGCAAGGTCACTATGATGAATCTAAACCTTGAACCCGGTGCTTCTATGCTCCAGTCTGACAGCTTACAAATTGCCCTATCACCTTATAAGGTCAAACTTGATTACCGCTTTTTACATTTGTATAGTACAAATGAATGACCAGGCAGGGCAAGTCAGGCAAATCAATACATCCTCCCTCCCCACTACATGAAGTTCATTTTCCTGTCTTGTTATGACATTAAGAGATACGTTCTTTATAATTCAGAGGCAGGTTCACATTTAGAAGTAACACACAGTATAATTTAAAGCACTGACTTAAGGGAGGCAAATTACATTGTACAGCAAGAGGACAAATTTCTTACAAGGCAACCTTAAGAGAGAGAAATGCCTTAGCACAGTCCTCCTGGCAAAGTACCAAAAGAAAGGGCTGAGACATCTCTAAGAAATGCTGATGAATCCAAACCAGGGCATTTCTAGTCAGGAATAGTATCCTCTGGTGTGGTATCATCAGGAGGGTGAAGACTCCACAGTCTGTATGTCAGCAAAGTGGTCACCACTCAGGGGCATGGGGTTTGAGCTGCACTCAGAGATAGTGCTGAGTAGAGGAAGAAAATCCTCCATTCAGTGACTGCTGCACAAATTATTCTGTTATCAGAATCACCCCTGGATGGATGAAGGTAAGAACTAATAAAAAGGATTTTTTGCTACATTACAGATAACTCTGTATCAACTATTGGTTACTTGATTTACAAAAATCTGCCAATTATGGATTTTTTTCAAACAAACAACGAACCAGAGACAACATGACTCTGCCCCTAGGCAACTCATAATTTAGGGAGAAATTTGTTGGGGAAAAATAAGTAATGCTCCAGTGAGCCACATTCAAGTCTATGAAACTTTCAAGTCCATTACCTATAATAAATGTTGACTTGGCAATACAAAGCAATCTCTGCAAGACCCACTCAGTAAATGTTTACTCATTTTAGTCCTTTTGGAATTACTGGTGTTACAGGCTTTGAAGTCCTGACAGGCCAGGATATAAACTCCAATTCTACCACTTATTAGCTCTGATCTTGAGCAAACTGCTTAACTTCTTTGAGTTACACTTTTCCTATCTATTAAATGTGGCAATTTATAGTTGATTTGGGAGAGTAACAGGAGATGATGTATCTAAATTGCCTATCACATAATGGGAACTCAAAAAACTGTTTCTTCCATTCCTTCCCTATTAAAGACAACCTGCTTAGTCTCATCTTATAAATGAGAAATTTATAACTCAAAGAGATTATCACAGCCACAATGATTATTCCCAACTCCCCCAGGTGAAAAGCTATTTTCCTTCTCTGATAAGCTACCATTGGTATAACAACAGGCCACTAAGAGCACATGATGGATTGTTTTCAGCTGTTTTCACCTGGCAATCATTAGACTTAATAGAAAGGTATGACCAGAGCATCAGACTTCCACTGACACCAAATCTCTACAATCATTAGTCAATCCTTAAAATCATATTAAGAACAAGCTTAACTTTCTGAAGAGTGTACTGACATTAAAAGGTAGGCAGTAGTGTAAGTGATCTAAGACAGAGAAAGCCAAATATCACATGATCTCACTTATATGTGGAATCTGAAAACAAAACAAAAAAGAAACAGTCCATTTTTAAATACACAGAACAAATGGGTTGGGGGGAGGAGGTGGGCAAAATGGGTGAAGAGGAGTGGGAGGTACAGGCTTCTAGTGATGGGATGAGTAAGTCACTGGTACAGAAGGTACAGCATAAGAAACAGTCAGTGTCATTTTAGTAGTAGTGTATGGTGACACACAGCTACACCTGTGAACACAGCATAAAGTACAGAGCTGCTGAATCACTGTGTTGTACATCTGAAACTAATGTAACATTACGCATCAACTATACTTAAATAAAAAAAAATTTTTTTTAAGGTAGACAATAGTGACTAACACTAAGTAAAAAAAGGGGGGGGCTATACTTGTACCTTTTTCTCTAGGTTAGACCTAAAAATAATTTCAAGATGTTTTAAGAGACTTTCCATCAAGAACTATACCCAATTTTCAACTTTACTCTAGAACCTACTTAGAATTATTAACTGCGAAAACAAAATTGTGAAAAGAACTTAATAAATTTCAAATACCCTGATACGCATTTTTGTACCTTATGTAATTCTCCCCAAAATATTGTATTATTTTTCCACTTTGTAAAAAAGGAAACAGTTTCAGAAAAACTTAAGCTTTATAGCAAAGTCAGAATATTAAGAGACAGTATGCAGTATCTAAAGATCATTTCCAACAGGAGTTTAATTGCCTGAAATAATGATCAATTTTAATTGGCAAGAACTAGCACCATCGAGCATTTAGAAATTGTCCCTCCAGGATAAAAATCTCATCAGTGATTTGGTTGGTAAGTGGACAGCCAAGTAAGCTAAGGGAAGGATCTGTATATGTTCAACTCCAAAGGGCCCCATTCACCTTGCAGTCTATGTTGGGGGCACCCCTGGGAGTTCTGCAGTGCAGATGCCTGGTCTGTGAGCAATGTCAGTTAAGCATCTCGCCAGAAACCATCAAGACCTAACTTAAGAGCAACAGATTTTTTAAAAACCAGGATATGAAGAATATTTTCTTCCTTTGCAATCTATCTTTCTAAAATGAGATCCTGGGCAGGAATAAGCAAAGAAAGGAAGAGTGGGAACATTTTCTGAATATTTATAAGGCAAGGTACCAGACGAGGCACTTCCTATTGCATTCTCAATGCGATCATAACAACACTGTATATCAAGGGTATTTTAGTTCCATTTTTATAGATGAGAAAATAGTAAGACTAAAAGAAGTAATGCAAGGTCATACGAGTCATAATGAGGATTCAAATACAGGTTTTTCTGACATAACCTATACTCTTTCATCTATACCACTCCGAATCATAATAGATTGCAAACAGATTGTGTATCCCATTCTTCTTTCAAATGCTCACAAAAACACTGGTTTTCCAGAAGGACAAAATGAGAGTTAACACCAAAACCTGTAAGGGTTGCCGAGTTTGCCTATGTTGTCACAATAAATTTTAATCAAGAAAATCTCCAGGGCGCCTTGGTGGCTTAGTTGGGTTAAGTGACTGCCTTTGGCTCAGGTCATGATCCTGAAGTCCCAGGATCGAATCCTGCATCAGGCTCCCTGCTCAGTGGGGAGTCTGCTTCTCCCCCTGACCCTCCCCCATCTTGTGCTAAGAAAATCTTTAAAAAAAAAAAAAAATCTCCAGATCAACGTATGGACTGAATGAGTTACAACTATAGGATTATAACAAGGAAACCTAAAAGGAGACAGATGAGAAGGGTTTCGGTAGTAAATATACATGAGCCTCAGATAACAAAGAACAGATCCTAATTCACAGCCAAACGCAAGTCAGGAGACACAAACTTACCAGAATTACAGGATACCTGTTGTGGGGGTGGGGGGGCCTGATGTGTTAACGTCTGATGCTGATGATTCGGATGATGCTGTATGTGTTGATGTGGAGAGGGGTGCTGGGGGTGAGGGGGCTGGAGCTGGCTGTGTTGCTGCGGGTGTGACGCTGGGTGCTGGGGACGCTGCGGATGCTGTGGTAAACCATGCTGTCGATGGGACGGATGTGGAGACGGCTGTGTGTGCATCTGGGAGTGGGGCAGTGAGACTTGTGCAACCGAATTACTGCCCGTGGTGCTGAGGCCACCGCCATGATTGTTGGACAGGCTGCTTTGGTTGCTATGTGGGTGAGAGCTCACTGTGCTGCTAGGAGAGTGCTGATACGAACACGAGGTGTGGGACTGCTGGGAAGAGTCGGAAGGGATGGTCATCAAACCTAGACACAGTCAGAGAAAGCAAGAGCATTCACAGTCAGATTTCAGTTATATTTTACGGCAGACATGTATAAAATTATTCACAGAGCAGAGGTATACATTGTCAGGAAGCAATACTGGCTCAGTTGAAAAAGTGTTGATGGAACATCCACCATACACCAGTCTCTGGGATTACTAAGAAGAGTAAGAAACACCACCCTCTAGCCTCGAGTAGCTCATGATCTAGGAGAACGGACAGACACTTAAGGAGATTATGTCCAATAATGTAAGTACTAATGCAGAAGTATACCGAGGGCATTCAGGAACACTGCTTCTTGCCTGTTCAGCTAGGAAGGAGCTGAAGATTTGGAAAAGCCGTCCTTGAAAAGGCAGTACCTGGGGTGCCTAAGTGGCTCAATCAGTTAAGCATCTGACTCTTGATTTCGGCTCAAGTCATGATCTCAGGGTTGTGAGATTGAGCCCCACGTTGGGCTCTGTGCGAAGCATGAAGCCTGCTTAAGATTCTCTCTCCCTTTCCATCTGCCCCTCTCCCCTCTTCTCCCTCTCAGAAAAGAAAAAGAAAAAGAAGAAGTCTTGAAAGACTGAGTAAATGTTAGGGGAAAAGTGTGTGAATATTGGGTCACATTCCGGATGATTCTCTACAGGCCTGAAGACCAAAGATTTGACAGAGGTGGAGGAGAGAAATAAGGCCCAGTTATTTCTGAACTCTTTCTTTGATGGCTCCAAAAACTTTTAAGTCAAAGGTGGCTTGAATTCTTAAGACTAAGGAACACAGGGCGCCTGGGTGGCTCAGTTGGTTAAGTGTCTGCCTTCGGCTCAGGACGTGATCTCAGGGTCCTAGGATCAAGCCCCGCATCGGGCTCTCTGCTCAGCAAGAGTCTGCTTCTCTCTCTGTGCTCTCTCCCTCTTCCTCAAATAAATAAAAATGTTTTAAAAAGACTAAGCAAAACAAGCTTTGCGCAGTGGCAGTATTGTAGCCAATGAGGTTTATCCAAGGCGCGATTATTGCTAATTGAAGACTAAGCAAAACAAAACAGCCATCTTCACTGCTTTTTCATTTGGTTCATGGAATGTTCTTGAGACACATACACTTTAGTGCATAATTTATAGCACTAGAAAGTAAGGATTAAAGTCTCTGTACTGCCATCTGCACACCTGGTAACTTTGGGAAGTTATTAATCTCTGCAAGTCACAATTACCTCAATTATATATGGGTATGGATATATCTATGTCACAGAATTGTTGTGAGGATTAAATGCCATGGTGCAAGTGCAGGGTGCGGATGAGCTCAGTAAATGTTAGCTGCTATGATGATAATTACGATTAGGCCAGAAGTGTCTAATGTTAAAAATAATGTACTCTTGGTTTGCATGCAGGCAGATGCTCATTTTAATACATCTTATTATGATATTTGGTTCGACACAACTAGGCTATTTTCATATCCCAAAGGATGGCACGTACAATGTTTTACTGAACCAAAACACAACGAATTTATTAAATGAAAAAATCCTGCAGCACAGTATCAGTTAATAAAAGAATCAAACCTTTTAAATGAAAATATTCTCACACTGCCCATTTATAACAAAATTGTATTAGAGTACATTGTAAGATAATCTTAGAACCTAGTAAGTTAAGGTAGTTTTCTAGGCAGAAGAGTTAATATAAAAGTACTTGACTTGGCCCTGGAAAACTGTCATTTGGAGGGAATCTACAGGGTTCTTACAGTAAGATGAGAAAAAGCAGTTATTTCATTGTCTATTTCCAATAAAGTCCTAGCATTTTAAAAGGGAACCCAGATATGATCTAAACCAACCTTTTCAATTCCATTTTTTTTTTTTTTTAAGTAGGCTCCATGTCCAGCATGGAGCCCAAAACAGGGCCCAAACTCACAACCCTGAGATTAAGACCTGAGCTGAAATCAAGAGTTGGACTAATCAACTGACTGAGCTGCCCAGGCACCCCCCAAACTGTTTTTAAAATAAAATTTAAGGGGTGCCTCGGTGGATCAGTTGGTTGGACATCTGACTCTTGGTTTTGGCGCAGGTCATGATCTCGGGGTCATGGGACTGAGCCCTGCATCAGGCTCCGCGCTTGGCAGGGAGTGTGCTAGGATTCTCTCTCTCCCTCTGCCCAACGCCCCCAAATAAATAAATATACTTTAAAATATTTTATTAGTGTAATGAAATATCATTAAGAGCTTCAGAAATTGTCATTTCTATTTCAAAGCCAGTATTTTTCGATTTTGATCACCACATCTGGATCTCCTTAGCAAAGTCTTTTATTAGTCCTTTTTGTACTTTCATAGATAGAAAATTCAAAATGAGAAAAATACATGAATCTTACTTTAACCAGAAAAACCAGCTTCCTGTACAAGTTACTGATATTCATCGATATATAACACTTGTATATAACATTAACTTTTGTAGTATCTGACAATGGTTAAGTATTAAAACGTAAGTTCTATAAACACAGGGATTTTTGTCTATTTTGTTCACTACTGTGAACAGGTACACTCTCTGAGTTGGGGTGGAAATAATCTGCCAAACAAAGCAATTAGGAAATGCTCCAATAGTAGAGTTCCCAACAATTTCTGATTAGTATTTATCGGGGAAGGACAATGCAACATCTTAATCCTATCACATGACTCTGACTAAAATAAAACCAGCAGCTAAAGGACAGTAACACATAATAGCAACAATCTACCATTTGGCTGAGATGTAACAGGGCATCTTAACCAAAATCACTTTTAGTGTTAAAATCTGATTTAACACTAAATCAGATTAGTGATTTTTTAAGTAGGCTCCATGTCCAGCATGGAGCCCAAAACAGGGCCCAAACTCACAACCCTGAGATTAAGACCTGAGCTGAAATCAAGAGTTGGACTAATCAACCCAGGGGCGCCTGGGTGGCTCAGTCATTAAGCATCTGCCTTTGGCTCAGGTCATGATCCCGGGGTGCTGGGATCGAGTCCCACATCGGGCTCCCTGCTCCGCGGGAAGCCTGCTTCTCCCTCTGCCACTCCCCCTGCTTGTGTTCCCTTTTTCTGTCAAATAAATAAATCAAATCTTTAAAAAAAAAACAAAAACCAGTGACCCAGAGCTTCCCACTAACCAGTATGTTCATTTATAAGCGCCATACATGAAATTGCAAATTTGGTGCTACCATATTCCACTAGCTATCTCTTTGCTAATAACAGTCAGTACAGACAGGAACGGCACATCTATTCCTGTAGTGCAACATTTACCACTCAAACACTTCACGTGCTAGACATCACTAACCACGGCAGGATTTCTCCTACATGGCACCGATGCAGTGTCAAAATTCTTCAATACTATGCCTCCAGGACACCACTAGTAAGTGAATTAGGTATGCAAGATGAAATTTATCTGCATTCTTGTGCTATTATGTAAATATATACAGGGTATAGTAAAGGCACAAAGACTATTCAATCCTGACCACAATGATACTGTTCAATGATTCAAGAAATACAACAGCTGCTATGTGAAAATAATTCTTAAGAACATTTTTCAATAAAAATTTACTTTATAAAACAGTATTTTAAAAACTCCACTTGAAATTAATAGGATATGCATGTCAATTATACTTCAATTAAACAAAAACCACCCACCCCAAGTAAACACTCACCTTGTTGACTAAGTGACTGCTCAAAAACTGACTTATAAAGGCTCCGAAATGAGGCACTGAGATCTTCAAAATTATATTCTGAGAAAAGGAGTTGTTTGTCTCGTTCTGGAAGGTTGTACTGTGGCTGCTGTTGAGGAGTTAATGACTGAGAGACTGGTTCTGGATGGTTTGTCACCTAACATTAAAAGAAAATACTACTAATTTAGTAGCTCTATATATCAGAATTGGTCTGTTACATAAAATATATAACTGAAAATATTAAAACAGTTTCTAGAATCCAAAGGAAATAATGTCCCTGTCCTTGGCTTTCCCATCCTCTGTTAAGTTGGGTACACATGAAGGACAAGAGCACAAAATCGTTAACTTGGATTTTGAAGAACCACAGGATTCTAATCCAATCTCCACATTCCACATAAGAGGGGAAAGAGTTCAAAGAATTTAAATAACCTTCCCAAGATCATACAAATGAATGGTGGGCTAGGCATGGAACCCTTCCAGTTTCTGGAGAATCTTCACCTTGATTTCTCCTGAAGCAATTTCATCTCAAACTCCACTCTACTATGATATTACTAACACGTCTTGTTCATTTATTCAATTAATCTTTAAGTATTTAAACTCAAATACTGTGAGTATGGTGAGGTTGCATGGTGCTGCCCAAAGCAGCAAGGAGCCTCAATACACCTAACTCTTCATTTCTAGAGAAAAAAATTTTTTTTAATGAAACTAAGGAGGAATGAGAAATGAGGGTAACAGATAAAGAAGATTCTGAGAAAAAGAGAATAGAGCATCGCTTTGAGCTACGCAAAGAAAAAAAAAAGCACCATAAACTCCCAGAAGATAAGAATTATCACTGAAGGCAGCACAACTAGAAATAAAAAAAGATCAGCTGTATCTCTTAAAGATTTTATCAAGGGGTGGTAAACTGCCATTTTTTTAGTGCTTTGAAAAATTAAAATATGAACACTCACTGTAAATTTATGCAGCCATTCAAACTGATGCTCACAAGAAGTCTGCAATAACAGAAAAATATGAATTTTGTGTAGGGGAATGGCTCCACCACTGGCACTCTGGTGACCTTACACATCTCCACACAGGCCATTGGAGGCAAGGCTCAATGGCAGGATGACCTAAGCCTTGGTGGTTATTCTGGAACATGGAATGTGAGTGGTCTTATGAGCAGCAAATTCTCCTCTGCCTTCCTATTTTGCAGGAGGCAGCCATGGGGCAGTTTCTCGACCACGTGTCTATCTTGCAGGAATCTACCAAGAGACCTTTTCTCAACTGCCTCCCTATTTCCAGAGAGGCAGGGGACTTTCTACTTTACTCTCTTAGGGTAGGGCTGCGAGTCATACAACTGCTTAGCTGTAATATGGAATTTGTTCCTCCACTACAGTGACTCACTACTTGTGAAGTCTGTCATCTGGCACCTCCAGTTCGGTGTCATCCTGGGGGATGTGGGGAACCATACCCATCCGGCTTATACATAAGTAATAACAATATCTCTGTGCATTTGGGCTCACTGTGTCCTTATAGGATCAATCTATATACACGTGGCAAGCCCGACCAGCAGCTGGTGCTGTCCTGTTGCTTACAGAATGTTTGATGACCACTTGATGTCTTGTTAAAGGAAAAAGCACAGTAGACGATGTCTGGCTTTCCAAAGTAAAGTTTAACCCTCCTGCGTGTACTGGCATAATAGACACGTTTGTTCTTTCTTCTGTCACCTAGTTCTACAAATTTAACTTTTTCCTTTCATTATATTTTGTGATACTGGACTCTTGGTGTCAAGATTTTCTACACTCACATTATTTTAAAAATAACTTAAAATAATTAAATCTTTGCTTAGTTTGCTTCAATGTTCCAACTAGTCCTTTTACATTATGATTTCATAATTACTGAGTGCTTTAATTTACCTCGATTGTCAAAGTAATGTTTTTCAGAAGGGCACATGAAAACAAAGGTAGGAAAGCTTTTTAAGCTCTGTGTATCAAAGAGTGTCTTTCTCTTGACTTCACATATGAATGTAAATTTGGCTGGACATACTATTTATAAATCCAAACCTATTCCCTCAAAACTCTACGTGCAGTATTATTCCATTATCCTCTTGTATTTAACATTATAGAAGAGAATTACGATTTGTTTCGCTGAATGCATCTAATTTCTTCTTCTACCAGAGTACTTACATGGATGATAACTTCTGAAATTTCAAAATTTACTGTGATGGGTCTAGACACAGGTTTTCCCCCATTAACTTTTGCTATAGCTCAGTTAACACTTTCATAATCTCTATTTCTTTGAAAACTGCTTCTGTACCAACTACTCTAGCTTCTTCTTCAGGGACACCCGTAATTATCAATTCTCCAGATCTATTATCTTCTCTGACATAATTGTTATTCCTTTAACTGTTACTTCTGCATTCTGAAAGAATATTTTAGGTTTTTTCCCCCAGAGCACTGATAACAGTTTTACGGAGCCACCTTTTGTTTTCCTACATTCAATGTGAATTTTAATTCTGCTCCCTCAGTTTTGGTTTCCTTTGTGTTATTTTCTTATTTAAGGTTCCCCTCCGCTATATATCTTTGTCCTGTGTAAGATTTTACCTATTTACTCATCCTGGAACAGGGAGTGATCTGGTGAGATTAAATTTAAACCAATGTACAGTGCAGTGTATGGCTCCTGGGCTCTGTTCTGTCTTCTAGGGAGGACAGTTGCCAGATGATTTGCAAAGAGGTATCAGATAACACAAGGGTCATGTTCTTATAATAGGTAACAAAATCAGCACACACAGGTCCCTTTATAGTATAGCTTTGTTTTCCAGACCAAAATTAAACACATAAGACTGGTTAACAATTGGGTACCAAGTCATCCTAACCTCTGAGGCTTGTAGAATTCCCTTCTCAGGTCTATAGCTGGAAAACAAGGCAGTATACACATTCTCTAAACTCTTTTACAAAGGACTGTAAAGTATCATCAAATACAGCTTTCCTAGACTAAAGTACAACTTTTTTTCCTATTCCAATTACTTTTCACTTGGACAGAGAACAGATAAGTAGACCAAAATAATAAAACACAGTATAACCACATATGTGTATCCGAACCTGGTAAAATATAAGTACCCATTAAAACACTATCAAGGTAGGAATCTGCTCTACATATCTAAGCTAAATGAATTAGTTAGTGAAAAATACACATCTTCACTTTTTATTCGCACTTCAATGACATTTGGCTTAGTTTTAAGCACTCAAGGAGTCTCAACAAAGAAGTTAACTTCACCAAGACTTACCGGTGTATAACTATGCACACTTCCAACACTGTTCAAATTAACAGATGCCAAACTCTGGTCTGAGAGACTGTTGTTAAGGCTACTGCGTGGGCTATCACTACCATCCTGATCGGTGTTGTACAACGTTACCTAGAAAAGAAAAACATTAGCATAAGTACTTTTCACTGTAAAGAGTACTTTCTAAGCAACTCTACAAAAAAACAATTAGGTTGGTATATGGCTTAAAGACAAAATGTTCGTGGTCTTTCCTACCCCAACTCCATGCCCTTCACTACTAACTCTATGTTTACCATGAAACAAATTACTCTCAAACTGAAAAATATCCTATCCAAAAGTACATAAATTCAATATACTATCAGGTATAATTAGTTCATCAACATTTAATAAGGGGATTACGGGTTTTCACTGTTAAGTATTTCTACAGTGTATAAACTTTTTACTCAAGCTTTAAGCAAAACTGTTATTCTCTTCTATCAAAATACTAGGCATTGAAAAGAACACAAAAAAGGAATTTTAAAAAAATCACACGCATCATACTGGTTATATTATTGAAAACTGGACACTCAACTGTCCAATGTACTTGCAAAATCATAGGTATGTGACCTAATTTTTAAAAATAGCAACAATTACTGGGCACCTAGATGGCTCAGTCAGTTAAACGTCTGACCCTTGGTTTCAGCTCAGGTCATGATCTCAGGGTTGTGGGATCAAGCCCCACATCAGGCTCCACGCTCAGCACAGAGTCTGCTTGAGATTCTCTCTCCCTCTGCCCCTCCCCCCTCACTCTCTCTCTAAAATAAATAAATAAATCTTAAAAAAATAACAATAAGATGCTAACATACACATTAGATGCTAAGGACTATAAATCAAACTGTTAACAAGGGGCTAGGTATTCCTGAAGACTTTTATCACTGATATTAGCATTATAATTTTTAATGAGAAACAAAAAAATACTTTTAAAACAGATAACTAGCCTAATTATCCCTCAAGGTTCTATTCATAAGGTACAACCAACTTTCCTTTCTATGCTCCTACTTCCATGGACACAATACACTTAGCTTTACGGTAAAACTAATTTTTACCCACTACTAGATTGTAGCTCCTTGAGTCCCCAGTAAGGAATCATAACCAACCTAAGTGCTTTCTACTCAGTATACAATTAAGAAATATTTGCTGACTAAATAAACCAATTGAGCTATCACCATCCTTCTGTTTGTGCTAAGAATGGGATCACGCTAAATGCTACAAACATCTGCCAAAAGAGGCCAAATATGTAGAAAACTAGGCATGTATCTCTCTCTACTGAGGGCAAAACTGAACTGTCCCCCATTCACACTCTCTCCTGTCCATGCTCAGTTACCTACCACTCAAGTCATAAATCTTGGACAAAATCTTAATAGCTTATTTTTTATCTGGAAAGAGGATAAACATTTTTATTAAAATGTAAGATATACACAAAGTATACAGATTACTAATTTATTACAAAATGGGCATACTTATGTAATCATAAGTAATGTAGTAATAAGTAATGTAGAACAAGTATAGAACAGCCTCAAACTTTGATCCTAGAATACTTCTGCAGTCTTAAAAAATTGAAGAGTCAAGGAGCTTGTTTGTGCTGATACATCTATTAATAGTTGGCATATTATGTCCCCCAAAAAAATAATAATTGGCATATTATATATTAAAACATATTAATTTAAAAATAACAATTATAAACCCAACTAAATGTTAACATAAGAAATATTTTCTCCCAATAAACAGAATTAGAAAGAGTTCCCTTGTTTTACATTTTTGTAAATCTCAATGCCTGGCTTAATAGGAAACAGGTGGATTCTCTTATCCACTTCTGTATTCCATCTGCTGCAATACGTTTTTTAGGTGGAATAATACAAAGAAAGCCCAGCAACACATATATATCTATTTGGAAAAGGGAAGAATATTTTAACAGACTTTCAGATTATAATGGATGGTCTTTTTTGATACTACACCAAAACATGACAAGTGATAATTTTTTAAAGATTAGTTGCAATGTGGATCTAAAAACATACCAATAAATTTTTCATACTGTTACATTAAAATCCTCTGTTCTACCTTGTACTTTGAATGGATCATTCATCCAAGCATGATTTTATAACATTATGCATTAGCCATCTGGAAAATACTGGTTCACTAAGTTATACAGATCTTCCAAATACTGACACATTTCATTATACAACATTAAAACTCATATGTGCTAACATAACCAATGATTTTTTTTTTTTTTTTAAAGATTTTTTATTTATTTGACAGCGAGAGACACAGCAAGAGAGGGAACACAAGCAGGGGGAGTGGGAGAGGGAGAAGCAGGCCTCCCGCAGAGCAGGGAGCCCGATGCGGGGCTTGATCCCAGGACCCTGAGGTCATGACCTGAGCCAAAGGCAGACGCTTAACGACTGAGCTACCCAGGCGCCCCAACCAATGATTTTTTTAAAGAAGTATTTAAAGTCTGCTATCAGACTCACTGTGGTGGATAAAAGTTTTCCAAACTTCCGTTTTTTGCTTTAAAAGCTCAAATTTTATCATTGGCAAAGGATACTATCAATTGTTTTCCTTGAGGTGACAAACTCACTTTGTTTCTTATCAAGAAAACATCTGCCAAATCTGAATAATCAGTGTCAATTGTTCTTTCAGGTAAAAACAAAGATCCATGAACAAAGCAGCAGCTCCATATCCAACTCAACCACACAAGGAAGGTTGCTCTTCCTTGAAGCAACCAATGTACTTCAGCATGTAGTCTAAGTGTTTTATGCATACTTCCCATTTCATCACAGAGAAGAGCAAAAAGACATGTACTCAAAGGTCACAACTTAATAAAACTATTTTTCCTGTTTCACCAAGGATATCATTAAGTTAAACTAGTATTCTTTTTTTCAACCTGAGGGCTGTGGGCAGTGAAGAATACAGTAACTGCTACTACACTTTGGTACTACTGCTTTGATTTGTGCTAACATTTACATACTACTGCTTTTGCTGCATCAATGAAAATACAAAAATAAAGGAAAAGGCAAATAATATTTTAGTATTATCATAAAAACAGTCTGACCTCATGGAATCCCTAAAAAGGGTCTTAGTTACCTAGGTGTTCACAGACCACAGAACCTCTGATATAGAACATAACACAGACTCCTGAAGGCCCGTTCATTTGCTCTCCCAATCATGCACCATCCATCCCTATCGCTGACAAAGACACCCACTATACCAACTTCTGCCACTATTAGTTGGTTTATCTGTTTTTTTTTTTTTGAACAAAGTATAAATGGACTCATGGAATGTATATCCTTTTCTGTCCTTTTACAGTAAAATCAGCTAAAGGATTACACAAAGCTTTGTTTTCTATTACACTAATATCTGCTCTTACATCTTTATTACTTCCTTTCTTACGTTCCTTAAAATTCATTTTTTTTCACCCAATTGAGACCTTTATAGTTTTATCATTTATAGCTCAGCTCCATCTGGAATTTATTTTTGTGAACGGAAAATCTGATTTTCCCATTGATTCAGCACTATTTGTTGAAAGACATCACTGAGTTGTGTTCTGTAAGTCTATTTGTCTTCTGTGAATACCACTCTTTAAATTATTGTAGGTTTACTCTTGATATCTGGAAGTATAAATCCTCTACCATACCTTTTCTTTCAACATTATCTTCAACTACCACTTGCCATTTGGATTCCCATTTATATTTTAAGATCAGCTGGTCATTTTCTACTCCCATCCCTTCCCCCAAAAAGCACTGTGGACCTTTGATTGGGATATTAAATCTGTAGATCAATTTAGGAAAAACTGACTTCTTTACAATAATCTTCCCTATGGAAATTATATACTTATTTACATCTTCGTTTTCTCAGTAATTTTTTATATTTTTCTGTGTAGAGTTCATCTTCCACTTAATCCTAGGTATTTAATGTTTCTGAATGCTAACGTAAGTTTTATCTCTTTAATCTTATTTTCTAATTGTCTGACTTATACACAGAAATGCAACTGATTTCTAAAGTCAAACACTGATCTTGTATCAAGAATGTTAAAGTTCATTTATTAATTCTAAGAGTTTGTCTGTAGATTCTTTTGAATTTTCTGTATAAACAATCATGTCATCTGTGAAGATACCTTTGTTTATTTCTCAAAGTTTATGTTTAACATTTGTTTTGTAACACTTCCATTTCTCCTCTACCTGCCTGAATACTATTGTTGTCCTATATTTTACTTCTACATATTATACACCCACAATATATTTTTGTTATTTTTGCTTTAAACAGTTTATTGTCTTTTAATGAGATTTAAATTTTTAAAAAATGCTTCATTGAACCTACATAGTTACCATTTCCTTAATTCCCTTCTGTAGGTCCAGATTTCTAGTTGTTACCCCAGCGCACTAATATTCTATATACTTTTTTAGTCTTTTCATGTGTTTCATTTTGTCTAACTTTTATTGCTGTATCTTCAATAATCTTTCCTTCTACAATGTCTAATCTATTGTTAATTCCATCCAGCGTATTTTTCAAATCAGACATAATTTTTATCTCCAAGAAGTTTGATTTGGATTAAAAAAAAAATATCTTCCATGTGTCTACATGTACATGTTCAACCTATCCTTTTACTTCTCCATGGAATACAGGTATAAAAACTGGGCTTTTTCCAACTTTACTGAGATATAATTAACATGTAAGTTTAAGGTGTACAATGTGTTCATTTGATACACTTACATTCTGCAAAATAAATACCACCAGAGCATTCACACCTCCATCATGTCACATAATTACAATTTCCTTTTTATGTTGAGAACATTTAAGATCTACTCACCTAGCAACTTTCATGTATACATGAATACAGTATTGTTAACAATAATCACCATGCTATATAAAAGATTCCCCAAACTTAGTCATCTTGTAACTGAAAAGTTTATACCTTTTCACTAACATTTCTCCATTTTTCCTGCCCCATAGCCCCTGGGTAACCACCATTCTACTTTCTATGAATTAGGCCTTTTAAGATTCCACATATAAGTGATATCATACAGTATTTGTTTTTCTCTGCCTGACATTTCACTTGGCATAATACCCTCAAGATCCATTCATTTTGTCTCAAATGGCAGGATTTTCTTCTCATGGCTAAATAATATTCCATTCTGTATGTGTGTGTATGTGCGTGCACAACCCCCGCCCCCAGCTTCCTTACCCATTCATCCACTGATAGGTTATTTCTGTATCTTGGCTTATGATAATTATTTATGTTGTTTTATACTAATTCTATCACCTGTGTTATTTCTGGGTCAGTTTTGATATTTTTCTACTCATTATGGTTGGTTTTTTGTTTTATTTTTTTTGTTGGTTTGTTTGTTTTATTACTTCTTTGTCAGCCTGGTAATTTTTTATTGGATGCCAGACCATTGTGAATTTTACACTGATAAGTGCTAGATATTTTTGTATTCCTATAAACATTCTTGAGCTTTATTCTGCAACACAGTTAAATTGTTTGACAACAGGAATGAAGTATTGATACATGCTGTAACTGAGCCTTGAAAATGTATTTAGTGAAAGAAGTCAGACATAACAAGTTATGTATTATATGATCCCATTTATACGAAATGTCCAGAATAGGAAAATTCATGGAGTTAGAAAGTAAATTAATAGTTACAGGAAATGGATAGAATAGGGAATCAATGGTAATGGGTACAGGCTTTTCTTTCTGGGGTCATGAGAATGTTCTGGAATTACATGGTGGTTAATGGTTGCACACCCTTGTGAATATACCAAAACCACTAATTATAAACTTTAAAAGGAGAAATTTTGTAATGGTCTCTGAATTACATCTAAAAAACTTTAAGTCAAATTTTAGAAGTAGAATTACTTGAAAACAGATCAATCCTTTTTTTTTTTTTTTAAGATTTTTTTTTTTTTTTTTTTTTTTTTTT